>NW_016107624.1:2379046-2410809 GCF_001604975.1 Cebus imitator | reverse complement strand
AAAAAAAAAAAAAAAAAAAAAATGCCAGATGATGCTTGGGGGCTCCTTGGATTCATCAGCTACTAAATTCCTGGTGCCAGCTTGGGAAACCCAGCAGCATAATGGTGTCTGGGCCTCTCCCATAGACTAAGGCAGGGCAGGCTACCTCTCCTGGGTGTCCTGACAATGGACTTGGCAGTCTTATTTACTACTTGCCCAAATTTCTCTTCTGCTTCTCTAGGCCTAGCTCATGCCCATGCTGGACTGAGCCTCCTTGGATACTGTGCTTTACTAGACCTTGAAACTAGTCAAAATAAGATCCTGACTCCACTATTCAGAGCCGCCGTTCATTCTGGAGTCCTCTTCCAACTGCGGTGGGATAGAGCAGGGTATGCAGCCACCATGGGAACAGGCAGGAAACTGGGCCCAGTCTGGCCAGTTGTGACCTTGAGCAAGTTGCTGCCTCTCTCGGCCCTTAGTTCTCCCTTTCCAAGGCTGTCTCCCAGGGCTGCCAAAGAGGCCACTGTTTGGGGGGATGTCTCCGTAAACGCTCCCTTAATGGCGGTTGGTATGAATGCCTCGATTATCAGCATTGTCATCATTGGCAGGGTGGATGCTGGGCACAAGCCCATGACGGCATTTCCCCACACAGTCGGAGGAGCAGAGTCTCCCTGGAGGGATAAGACTGGGCCATTTCTGGGCTGCAGGTTCTGAGCAGTAATCTTTTTCCAATGACAAGAGCCCTGAAAGCAAAACTAAACCAGATTTCTGGTTAAGAAAATGGAGGCAATAAAAGCTCACATTCCCTGGGTTGAGGGTAGAATTGTGGCTCTTCTGATCATTTTTCTCCCTGCAGGCATAACCCATCCCTGGCAGCCCCACCTGCAACAAAAATTATAAAACCCACAAAAAGGGAAAGAAAAAGCCAGTCGAGTGCCAGGCAAGGACTATTGTCTGCACTGCACTGCAGCCCAGGCTCTGGGTGGCTGCTATGAGGAAGCTCTTCCTGAAGAGAGTGTGAATGATGGCGTGGGAGGAGAATTTTCCTCTCAGGAGCTGGGGCCCAGGGAGGGGTCACATGCTGAGTTTCTCTAGGCTTCTGTTTCCTGAAGCCCAGGGTCAAGGGTCTGGTAGGATGTGGACTGGAGCACTTTGCCCAAAGAGAGGCCAAGAGCTCCCAATAGGCCCCGGGGTGGCGGGGGGGCGGGGGGGGAGAGGAAGGGAGTGGCCAAGTCCCCATGGAGGGGGAGCATCGGGATCCCCTGGTTCTCTAACCACTGGTCTTTTCCCCAGGGAAGAGGACCTAGGTTCTATCCCCCATCTTGTCCCTCCTTGACATCATCTTATAGACCCTCCTTCAGTCTCCATTGACAGAGCTAGCACTGGTGGCTCAGGGAATTAAAGGTCAGAAAGAAACTCCAAGTTCACCAGGGAGAGGGCCTATAGAGCATAGAGGAGACATGGAGGTCCAGTACTGTTCCTGGCTCATTTGCATTGCTGGGAGAGGTTGGTTCTCATTGGCTGTGTGTCCTTGGCTAGACAACTGGACTCTGCCTCGGTTTCTCCAATTCACCCTCTAAACAGTGTCCTTACCAGCCCTTGTGGATTCAACCAGATCCCTATCTCCCCTTACTGCTTGAGGTTCCCAGAAGGAAAAAAAAATTACCACCAAGAAAACGTGATAGGACTCTTAACTTCTTCCCCTTTTTGCTAAGACCATTCTTCTTTCTGTTTTCTTACAAAAACGGAAGAAAATTCTGGGGGAAAAAACAGTGCTCCTTTCTGGGACATTCACATTTCCCCTGCTACCAGCAACCACAGCCCCAGACAGCTTCCCATATCTGTAGCTGCTGCCCTTCAATAGGGCATGACCCAATCTGCAGTGCTCTCCTGGCTTCCCCAGCCTGCTGGAACATCATGCCCATTGCATAGCTGGGGCAACTGCTGTCCTGGGAAAGCGTCATTGCTTACAGTCACACAGGGCACCAGTCATCAGAATGTGTGGAGTTCTTGGCTAAGTCAAGAGCTGGGCTAACCCTTTACCTGCTCTATCTCATGCAATTCTCAGGTCTACCCTGTGCGTATGATACTCTCATAATCCCACGTGATGGCAGTGTGGGGGTGGGATCAGGGAACTGAGACCCTGATTGATGAGGACACACGGCTAAGTGGTAGAGTCTAGATAAGCCCTGCAGCTGCCTGGCTCCACCATCCCTGCCCCTAAACACCCCCATACTCTTCTATAGGTGAGATATATCAGCCACCCATCTGTGCATCGTGGGGCCCCTCTCTGCTGTCCCTAAGATTCCCTGCCCAGTTAGGTTGGCACACCCACTGTGTGTTCTGATGTGTGGCTCCCTGCTTGTTCTTGGGAGCACTAGGACAGGAATGGCCTCAGAAGCCTGTGAGTGGAGTAACTTTGTCAATATCAGGTCACTGCAGTCCCTGGCCCTCAGGCCTTCTTACAATGGGAGCGGGGAGTAAAGGGTTAACTGTCTCCCCTCGTGTTTATGGGGATGGGGGTTCAGTGAGTGCCCTGGAGGCTAAAGATCCTCTTCCCAGCTAGGCCCAAAGGACTGCAGGCAAGCCCCCAGCCTTCCCTGGCCTTCTGCCTTGAGCCCAAGTTTTGTCGCGGGCTCCAGAGGGAGAACCCCACCCCCTCCCGCAGAGCGAGGGTCCCTGGGGAGGCTCGGAGAGGGAAGCGGCCCCCCACCGCGGCAGAGAGCGGCCCAGCGGCGGCCAGCTGTTGGGGGACAGATGTTGGGGGAGCTGAGAGGGGAGCTGGGGGAGGAGCCTTGGGGCCGGGACCTCCGAGAAGCGGTCGTTTTAACCTCTTAATTGCTGGTTCCCCCACACACCCCCCCCCCTTCTTCCCCTAAGGGTTTACCTAGAAGGGAAGGAGCAGAGAGAATAGGTGGGACTCCACCTGCAACCCACCTTGTTCCGCTTACAAGATCTAACACCATCGGGAACTGCTCGAACCTAAGATAAGCAAAGTCCCATTTCAGTTTCAGCCTCTCAGCTCAATAGCTTGGTAACTAACATTGGCGTTTCCACTCTAAGGTTTGATTTTCTTGCACAGAAAAGGGGTAGCTTAATAGTGGGAGAAAGGATTGAGGTGAAACTCCGATGGGCTCCTTCGCTGAGGCTCATTCATGCAACAAATAATTACCAAGTGCTTACTAGGTATCCAGGTAGTAGGCTGGGAAAGGGAGTCTGATTTGGTCAAGGGCGCAGAGCTCCGTTGGTACAACCACTGGTACCCAGATATCTCTGCCCTCCTTTCAGGAGGTAGAGCGCCCCGCGGTGAGCGATGCCCGCCCTACTGCTTTTAGCAGTTGCCAGGATGAGCAACATCTATCGAACACCTCTCCATCCCGAAAGCGCCTCAGGTCCTTTGCACCTAGGCGCTTCACACGCCGGGATCCGGGGACGCGCAAGGTCTGGACCTCACAGCAAGGCTAGGGTGGCAGTAGGCACACCCCCTAATCCCTTTGGCGTTCTGGTGGCAGTCCCTGCACACCTCTTTCTTGAAGTTTCGTTGTCTCCGCCGCCAATTTCGCTGCTTCCGGAAGCCGGTGGCTCGGGCCTCGCAGCCCGCCTGGGAAGGAGTCTGTCGTTTTGTCAAAGCCTGGATCGATAAGCTTTCTCGCGCCCTTCGTGCTGCTGACCCCTGTCCTGGGTGAGGGACACGCTGCAGGGCAGTCTGCAATGCAACCAAACCTAGGTAATCTCCCCTACCCCCACTCCGAAGATCCCGCGCAAGTATGATTTCATAGACTGGGATGAGCCATCAGGAGCGCAGGAGGATTCTAGAGCTGGGACAGGTTCCGGCATTTGGGATGACACGCAGAGCATGATAAAGTTGCTGAGAGGTCACTAGCGGCGCCTACCTCCGACCAAGGATGTGAGGACACTGTGACCTACCTGTGTAGGCGCAGAACAGACTCAGGCGTCCGGGACCCGCGGGGCAGGATCGCGGTACACAGGGTCACATAGCTTGCAATGACAGAAACCCTAGACATCCTGACTCCAGAGATGAATATAAGCTATAGCCCCAGGTGTACAGAAGTGCAGTTTCTTAGAAGAACAGACAGATACGCGTCTTTTACGCGTCCAGTGGCCAAGGGGAAACAATCCCACAGAGCCTGGCGCACAGAAGGCTCAGCTGCTCTCGCCCGGCCTCTGATGGCCAAGACCCTCTCTGCTCAGGCTCTGTCCGCTCCCTGAGGATGCACTCACCGCCTTCTCGAGGTGGGTGGGTCCTTGGCCCCGCGTGCGGGAGATTCCAGAACCAGCAGCCGGGAGTGGGGACGCGGCGCTGCCTGACTGGCCCTGCTTCCTGTTAATCCATGCGGGATTCCAGCTCTTCTCGTCTCCAGTCCAGTAGTTCCGCAGGTTTTAGGTACTTTTTGCACCTTAGAGGGGACCTCAAACCCGGAGGCACACTCTGTGGCGTTTCGGGCAAGTCACTCGGCGTCTCTGAACCTTCGATTCCTTGTATGAAAAACGGATGCCAGAGTCCCCACCTCACCGAGTTGCGACGAAGTCCAGGGGGTGCAATGAAGGCGTCGCGCCCCGGGACCCCGGCCGGTAGTAAGAGCTCTGAGCGCGGTTGGCCACCCCCACCCCCGACCCCCAGCAGCACAAGTAATCGGAAGCCAGCCTCTCCTCCGAGGCCAGAAAGTGCTCCCAGTCCGGATACCACCAGCAGTGCGGTGGAACCCGGGTCGGACCTTCGCCGGGAGTAGGCTGGGTTGGGCAAAACGGTTTCCTCTCCCCTTTACTGCGGGACGGGGAACAGAGACCGCGGGCTGGGCTGGGCACTCCGCTGGGGAAACCGCGTTTCCGAGGTCCGGAACCGCCTCTGCTCGGTGGAGCGGTGGACTCCACCAAGGTGCGCAGCGCCTCCTGAGCGAACCGCGCCTCCCGCGGAAGGGTCTTCTCGTGCTCCTCGTCGGAGACAGCAGGGTTGGGAATGAGTCTGCCAGCGGGGACTGGCCGAAGCCGCTGGGCTCCTGCACTCAGTCCAGCACAACGCTGGTTTTTTCAACCGACAGTTGCTTGAATTTGCCAAGGCAGGCAGGCTGTAACCAGAGAGTTTTTGCGGGGCTGTTTCCTCCGTGCACACACAGGCGATTCCGAATGCTCCCCCGGGTGGAAGGGTGCCGGCCCAGGGGATACTGAGGCAAATCTCCTTGGTCCCCCACCCCGAACCCCGGGCCGCCAACTCTAGGAAGGTGGAAGGAGTGGAAGGGAAGAGTCCTAAATGAAACATTTACAAACCAGGGCGGTCAGCGCTGAGATAGCGGTGGTGCCGGGGTTGGGGGGGGGGTCCCTGGGACTCTAGGGGAGGGTAGGTCTGGAAAAGCAACAGTCAGTGCGAAGACCTTGGGGTGGGAAAGTGCTTCAGAGGAGGCCATAAAGACCTGGGAGTGACCTTCCATTGTGGCTGACTGGGACACATGCCTGGATGGTGGGGCGGCACATCTTGAAGGTTAGGGAGGGGATGGGCCTGAAGAGGATGTGGTTGGTTGGGTTTTGCAAACCCCGAGAGTTTTGGATCAGATCCTGAGGATAGAGTGGAGCCACCATAGGATTGTTAGCAAGGCAGAAACAGGATTTTGTGTGCATGCTGGAAACTTCGCTGTGACTGCTGTGTGGAGGAGGGGTTGGCAGGGGTGACACTGGAAACAGGGAGACCCAGGAAGAGGTTGACAGTGAGGGAAGGACGAAGGGAGCCTGGCCTAGGAGGGCGACAGCAGAGATGGTGAGGAGGAGATGGACCCCAGAGACACTTGGGAAACAGAACTAACAGCATCTGATGATTGGCTGGATGTGGGGTTGAGGAGAGAGAAGAGTGCATGATTATGATTTTCAGGCTTCAGGGGCTGGGTGAGTGGTGGCACCATTCTCTGAAACAGAGGGTGTACCAGAGGAAACAGGGTGCCAGGGTTGGGACAGAGTGGCAAGTGAGTCATCCACTTTAAAAAACATGCCTTCCCTGGTGCCCTGGGTCAGGCCCTGGACTGACTTCTAGGATGGGGTCAACCAGACTCTACCCCCTTCTGGAGGGGCTCCCAGTCTGGTGTTGGAGGCAGCTGCACCCAAATTGCCAGATCACAAAACTGGAAGGGAGAAGGGGAAGAGGTAGAATCAAGGAAGGCTTAAAAGGGGTAAGAAGACATTCGATTCAGGCTTTTTATTTTTATTTTTGTCTTTTTAACATCTAGTATTATTAATAGAATGTCACAGGCTCCAGAGGGACTTTCTGGGTACTTAGCAGACTGCAAAGCTCTGAACAAACAGTAGTGGTCATTGCTGTTGTCATCTAGTTCAGTGCAGGACAAGGAAAATGAGAACTCAAGAGTTAAACAGTTTGCCCAGGGTCACAAAGCCAGTAAGTGCTTATCTGTCTGTTCTTCTAAGAAACTTCACTCTGTACACCTGGGGCTATAGCTTATATTCATCTCTGGAGTCAGGGTGGCTAGGGTTTCTCTCCTTGCAAGCCATGTGACCTTGTGCAAGGTACTTTACCTCTCTGGTCCCCATTTTCCTCACCTGCAAAATGAGGATAAATTGAGATAATCAACGTAAAACAATTAGAATCTTGCTGGGCAAGTGATAAGTGCTCAACAATTTGCCTATTATTACTATTATGGGTTTTCTAACTTGTCATGTATTTTTAACAAATTAATATGTAAATAGAAGTGACCATTGTAGAAAATTTGGGAAATTCAGAAAAACACCAAGAAGAAAATAAAAATCACCCACCAGTTCACCTCCTAGCTGGGACTAGGTATAGAGGGTTGGTGCGTCCAAGTTAAGGCTAATGCCTGAGCTGAAGACTTAGCGGCCAGGAGCCTGGGAGCTGGTGGACCATTGGGGGTGGAAGGGGAAAGATTGGCCTGTCTGAGTCTCGCCACCCGGTGCCTGTCCTCCCCACCTGCAGCCGATTCGGGACCAAGTGCGCCCGGTGCGGCCGACAGATCTACGCCAGCGACTGGGTGCGGAGAGCTCGCGGCAACGCCTACCACCTGGCCTGCTTCGCCTGCTTCTCGTGCAAGCGCCAGCTGTCCACTGGTGAGGAGTTCGGCCTGGTGGAGGAGAAGGTGCTCTGCCGAATTCACTACGACACAATGATCGAGAACCTCAAGAGGGCCGCCGAGAACGGTACCCAACCTGCTCTGCCTGGCACCTCTGCCCCCAGCCCTTTCCCGCCCCACCCCACCCCACCCCAGCACCTCAGGAACCACTCCCAGTTCTCTACCGACTGGGCCTTCCCAGTACCGCCCCGCAGGCAGCATGGGGGTGGAGCGGTGCACAGATCTTGGACTTCCAGGATCTTTTGCTTAGGAGTCAGAAGTCACTGCCATCCTTTGCAACAATGTTTCCTTATCGGTAAAATGGCGTTTCGGATAGGATACCTTCCCAAAGATAGATGAGCTGATGTGTTGTAAAGCCAGGAGGCACTCAGTGAATTCTAGAGATGGTTCTCATAATGGGGCAGCCGATTCCACCTTTGGACAGCTCTCATTGGCCTGGGGGTTCACCCCCTCCAGTTGCCAGGGAGGAGGCTTGGGCCAGTGCTGGAGAGATGACTTGGTCCCCCTTCTCTCAATTCCTATTCTAGCAGCTCCAAGCCAGAGGTTTGAGGAGGAGGGTTTCATCCTGGACCAGGGTATCTAACTACAAGAGGAAAGGACCAGGTTTCCGAGTCTGGAGACCAGGCTGTCACATACTGGGTCAACATATGAAGTTACCTTTTCTCTCTGGGCTGCAGTCCACACACCTGTGCAAAGACAGATACTGGACTAGAATGATTCCTAAATCTCTTCTGGCTCTGACACTGTGGTTCCCCAGATTGCCCAGGAACAAGATCCAGGTCTTCCAGGGATCCTGGGGACTGAGTTACAGGCCAGATTGAGCTGGGGAAGGGCAGTGCTTGGCTGTGGGCAGAGGCAGGGACCCTTTCTTTAATTCCCCTGTTAGGATCTGTGAAAGTTGCTAACATGGATTATTTTATGTAATCTTTACAACAGCCCTAGGAAGTAGGTGGGACATCCTCATCTTACAGGAGAAGAAACAGGATTTGCCAAAAGTTACATACTAGAAGATTTACCTGACTCCAAAGGCCAGGCTCTTAACACCATCCCATCCCATAGCACCTTGGCCCTAAGCTCTAGGGCACCCTAATCAGATCTCATGATGCCAAGGAGCCTTCTGGGATGTAGCTGTCTATGTTTTTGTTTCCCATTTAAAAAACCAACACACCAATCCTTGCCCTGCCTGCTTTCCTAGGGGACATTAATAACACAGAGTGTCTACCCCAATCCTCAGTTCCTCCAGGGAGGAGTATGAACCACCCTGCCTCAACTTCTAGGTCTCAGCCTGGGGAATAGCCAGGGACCACCAGAGCGTTCCTGGCCACGGCCACACCAGGGCCATAATTTTCTCCTGCCAGGATCAGGACTAAGTGGGTCTAAGTGAACTTGAGTTTCACTTGCTGCCCACTCATCTGGAGTGGTGGGCAATGAAATTATTTGCAGTGGTCAGCAAGTCAGCAATGGAGCTGGGATGGAAGCCCAAGATTTAGAGCTTTCCCACACTGTGATCCATCAGTGACCACAGGCTCCTTCCACACATGGTCCAATCAGGGCCACCTGTAGTCACAGCCTTGCCAATTTCATCCTAGCTCTCACAGCCACACCTGTCCACAGATTCTTACCGTGCTGAGGAACTTGAAGGCTGGGGCCTCTGATCTCTTACTGATCAGCCCTCAGTGTTGGCTCCTGTTTCACTTTTAAAACATAACACACACACACACACACACTCACACACACACTTTCATTGTAGAAAAATAAGAAAAGATGGTAAGCAATAAGAAGAAAATAACAATTGCTCCAAATGTTGCCTTCCTTCATATTTTAATGTGTATCTTTTCAGATTTTTTCCATGTATGTTATGGTGTTTGCTTTTTTCCTTCAACATAATTTTTTCCTAATTAAAAAATTACAATAAATTGTGAACAATGGTTATTTCTGAGTGCTGGAATTACTGGTGATTTTTATTTTCTTCTTTGTGCTTATGGAAATTTTCTGAGATTTTGAGGATATTCAGAACAATTAAGTATTAAAAATAAAATGGGAATATAGTTAGTGTTTTAGTATGATTGTAAAAGTAATATGAGTAGAAAGAGAATATCTAACATAAACTCTGGTTAACAAAATTAAGCCTTAGAGAAGTATGCAACATATGATTGTTTTTAAAAACCTCAAAAGTTACAGGAATACCGAAAGTAAAAACTTTCCATAATAACGTTCCTGGGAAGAAAACCACTGCCAACACCTTGTTATATATTCTTACAAACTTTTTTTCTTCCGCTTATTTTTATGAAATTAGGATCATAGTTCCATTACTTGCTTGCTTCCTAGCTCCTCTAGCCTTTGGTTTCCCCCAGTTTCGCCAGGAGGGAGCCCAGTTTGGGACATTAGGGTCAGCTAGCTTTTAGATTCTAGTCGAAAGGTCCAGGGCAGGGGCTTTCCTTCTCTCTGAGTCTCAGTTTCCTCCCATGTAAAGTGGGGTAACTCCACCTCTCATTAGGGCTGTAAGACGTGGTCCAGTCGTGTAAGAAGTGTCCAGTACTGAGAGGACTCTCAGAAACCCCTTCCCCAAAGACTGAGCTCAGGGACTAGAACCTGGGATCCCCGCTCCCAGCCAACTCCCGCTCCTGACCCTTCCAGGGACAAGCTCCCCCCACCCCCGTCCTTTCCAGGCTGCCACTAGAAGAGATGGGACGCGTGGTCAGCCGCTTATATCGCCCCCAGGGAACGGCCTCACGTTGGAGGGGGCAGTGCCCTCGGAACAGGACAGTCAGCCCAAGCCGGCCAAGCGCGCGCGGACGTCCTTCACCGCGGAACAGCTGCAGGTACCGCTGCAGGCCGCGGGCGGCCGGGGCGTGGGCGGGGCCGATAAGGTCTCTTGGCTCCGCCCCTCTGCCCGGACCCGGGTGGCGGGGCGGGGCCGCAGCTGCCTGGGGCGTGGCCTGCAGGCTGGCGCCTCTGATTGGGCCGGGGTCTCGGAGTCTCCGCGTGCGGGCGCCTCACCGCCCTCCCCGCCCCGCAGGTTATGCAGGCGCAGTTCGCGCAGGACAACAACCCCGACGCTCAGACGCTGCAGAAGCTGGCGGACATGACGGGCCTCAGCCGGAGAGTCATCCAGGTGGGACAGGGGTGGGCGGGGCCTGGGGACCGCGGGCACGCCCTGGAGCTCGTAGCTGGGCTCGGCGCGGAGGGTCGTGGGTGCACGTGGCCACCCTTCTCCAGGAGGCGACGAGGCTGTCCTGCTTGGGGCTCCCGGCGGCGCGTCCGACTCTTTCCCGCTAGGCTGAGGCTGCCGAGGTTGTCGTTCCAGGTGTGGTTTCAAAACTGCCGGGCGCGTCATAAAAAGCACACGCCGCAGCACCCAGTGCCGCCCTCGGGGGCGCCCCCGTCCCGCCTTCCCTCCGCCCTGTCCGACGACATCCACTACACCCCGTTCAGCAGCCCCGAGCGGGCGCGCATGGTCACCCTGCACGGCTACATCGAGAGTAAGTGACCGCAGCCCCGGGAGCCGCTGGGCCTGCAGGGAGGGGGCGCGGAGAAGCGCGCGTGGGCGGCTGAGGCTTGGGGTGGGGGGCCTTAGAGAGCCTCGTTGGTGAAGAAGTGGGATCCGAAGTCATTTGGATCTAGGAGTTGCCTCAGTGGGGCGGGGCCCTTCTCGTAGAGACAAACGATTCAGCTGTTCAAAAAATACTTTCAAGGCACCCAGCCTGTGCCAGTGCCTGGAGACTGGGAGAGAACAGGATGGACAAAGTACTGCATTCTGGTGGGCATGGAAAAATAACCAGGCAGATGAGTGTGTTGTTTTAACTGGGATGATTCCCATAGGAAAGGTGGTGCTGGAGAGAAGTGACTGGAGATGCTGGGGCAGGTGGAGGGGAAGGGGCTGGGCTGCCTCTCAGCAAGCAGAGACGGAAAGGATGGATAGGATTTAGTGAAGTACCTGGAGTGGGGAAACGGAATGCACGCAGGCCCTGGCCCAGGAAGCATGGTGGCATGGATGTGTCCTGGGGAGCAAAAGTGTGGTGGAAGTGTCCAGGGCTGTGAGGCCTTAGGCAGTCACCTAACCTCCCTGAGCCCTGGTTTCCTTATCTGTAACCTGGGATGTCACTAATGCCTGGCTCACGGTGTTGTGAGACTCTATTCATGCATCCAATAGCTATATCTTGAGTGCCTTCTGTGTTCTTTGCACTGGAATACCACAGTGAACACAGTAGACCAAAGCTGCTGCGCTGCAGTGTGGGAGATAGTGGGGAGACCATAACGTCAAAAGGGAGGGAGCAGGCATGTCTGTGGCAGGGAGCACTGTGGCGGAGATGCAGGGGCAAGCGGCTCATGGTGAAATGACTTGTGAACAGGAACCTGGAGGAGTAAGAGGAGCCCTAGAGATTTCTGGAGGATAATTGTTCAGTGCATCTGCTGCTGAGCAGGTGCTTATCACAGATTGTCTTTCTCTTTGAAGTTGTTCCCATCAATTGTTTCCTCTAAGCTGGGCATGACCAAAAAAATAGAGATGACCATGATGCACATACACACACATGCAAATCCTCCCTTATCTGGCTCCATATAAAAGGGAAAAGGAAGGGAGATCAGAGAGAGAACTGCTCCTTACTGACTGTATGCCATCTACTCTACTGACTGCGTCTCTAAACATCAGAGGCCACCGTCTCCTTGAATAGATGAGGAAACCAAGGGCCCACTGTAAGTTAGTGGGAGTGGTATGCCTTAATGATCGAGTGTGGGCTCTGGTGTCAGATGGCCAGGCTTCACATCCCAGCCCTGCCATTTACTAGCTGTGTGACAGTGGGTAAGTTTCTTAGCTTTCCTGAATATTCACTCCCTCATCTGTAAAAATGAGGACAACAAGAGTATCTCAAAGCAGTGTTCTGAGCATCAAATGAGATAACTGATTTATTGTCTTCAGCATTTAGCAAGTACCACGTAAGTATTGGCTGCTGTTGTGATGGTGGGAGTGGTTTTGGTTGGCAGAACTAGGAGGGCAGAGCCCTGTCTCTGCACCAGACTGCCAGTTGGAAACCATGTCTCTTTAGATTGTTGCATTTCTGAACTATCTGCTCAGTAGGAGTGACATTTTCTCCCTTTTTCTAAACAATAACTTATATTCAGGCTGCATAGAGCCTGTTAAAGGTGCCAAGGATCAGGGGCTCTATAGGTACCAGGGGTCTGAGCTACCTGCTAATACTTGGTATAGGGTCAATAAGAAATCTAGATGACCTCTTTGGACTTGCAGCCATGACCTCCAGAGTCCCTTCCAGGACTCTGGCCATACACTCTGTTGACCAAACTTAGATGTGTCTTTGATGCTTAGAGAAGAGGCTGAGGTGGTGGAATTCAGCTTGGGGAAGAAGAGGTTGGGGGTGTCTGCACCTGCACCTCTTGCTGCGTGACTGACTGATAGTCACCACAGTAGTTTGCTCTACGGTGAACTAAAATCATGGAGTTGTGAATTTTCTGAAGCCTTGAGCTGAGAAGCTAACGAAAAGTGTTAGAACCAGACCCCAGAAAAATGAACTTTTGCGCTGCAGTGAACTAAAGTCACAGAATACTGAGTTTCCTGGAGGCTTAGAGCTTGGAATCTGATAAAAGCTTTGGAACAAGACCCTAGAAAAATGCAGACGTACTACATTTTCCAGGTAATCTGAAGTTGCATATGGACTCCTTGAACACCCCAGGTGAAGAACTCCCAATTTAATATAACTCTTTTATTCTACAAATGGGAGAACTGTGGCTCAGAAAGGAACAGTGACTTGTCCCAGTTTATATATCAGGTATAAGTCTCTCTACAATGGTCTTTCCCAGTGACCAAAGAGAATGAAGTCTAAAGAAGAGACAAGCGCTGGGCACAGTGGCTCACACCTGTAATCCCAGTACTTTGGGAGGCCGAGGCGAATGGATCACCTGAGGTCAGGAATTTGAGACCAGCCTGGCCAACGTGAAACTTTGTCCCTACTAAAAATACAAAAATTAGCTGGGCATGGTGGCGCATGCCTGTAATTCCAGCCACCCAGGAGGCAGAGACAGGAGAATTGCTTGAACTGGAGAGGCAGAGGTTGCAATGAGCCAAGATTGTGCCATTGCATTCCAGCTTGAGCGACGTAGCAAGACTCCATCTCAAAAATAAAAACAAAAAATAAAAAAAGAAGAGACAAGCAATGGACTTCTCCACTGTAGTGGTAAACAGGCTGAAGCATGAAAAATTTGGATCCGACGCAAAGGTGGACCTTCCCTAACAGTTTAAGATGTTGAAATATGGTATGGAAATTCATTCAGCAAATACTTAAGAGTACCTACTAAATGCCATGCCTCATTTCCAGTACGTTTCTAGGTGCTGGAAATCCACAAAGATTAGAATCTGAAAAACAGACAAAAAAGTGTTGTCCTCATGGAGCTTGCATTCTAGTTGGCAAAGACAGATCTTATCAAATAAATAATAAAAATCTGCAGTAAGTCAGGCTGGGTGTGGTGGCTCATGCCTGTAATCCCAGCACTTTAGAAGGTGGGAGGCTGAGGCGAGCAGATCACTTGAGGTCAGGAGTTCGAGACGAGCCTGGCCAATATGGTGAAATCCCCTCAATACCAAAAAATACAAAAATTAGCTGGGCGTGATGGTGCATGCCTGTAGTCCCAGCTACTCGGGGGGCTGAGGTGTGAGAATCACTTGAGCCTGGGAGGCAGAGGCAGTAGTGAGCTGAGATGACACCACTGCCCTCCAGCCTGGACAACAGAGTAAGACCCTGCCTCAAAAAAAAAAAAAAAATGAAATAAAATAAAAAAAAAAAAAAAAAATGCAGTTAAGTCAGATGGTAAGTGCTAAGAAAATAAAATAAAGCTGGGAGAAAGACAGGGAGGGTAGGGAGTAGGTGTTGGTGTTGATTGCAGTCGTAGAGAGTGGTGACATATGAGTACAGAGTCCTCTAGGAGGCATGGGTGAAGTCGTGGTGTTACCTAAGAGATAGGAACTTGCTGAGGGAGAGTCTGAATAGATGGGGTACAATCTTGCTTGCAGGGTCTGAATAGATGGGGTACAGTCTTGCTTGCAGGGTCTGAATAGGTGAGGTACAGCCTGGCTTGCATGTGCATGAATATGAAAGCACATATTTATTTAGGAGTGTTTATCAGGGAGCTAGATGATTATACCTCACTGTCACATAGCTCTTTATAGACTATAAAGAGCATCACAACCAACCCTACTGAAATCTTGCCCGGGGCTACCCAGGAGGTAAGTGGCAGAGATGAAACTAGTTTCAGAGCTCCAGCTTGCAGAGCACGGGGCAGGTGGGATCCTGTGTACAGCCTGGGGGATGAGCTCCAAGGCATCCTCTCGTCCACAGGTCAGGTACAGTGCGGGCAGGTGCACTGCCGGCTGCCTTACACCGCACCCCCTGTACACCTCAAAGCCGATATGGATGGGCCGCTCTCCAACCGGGGTGAGAAGGTAAATGGAGCCAGGCTGGGTCTGGTGGGTCAGAGCTACCCTGCCAGGGATGGGTTCCTGGCTGCAGCCCCTGTTAATGATTTGGTACCATGCTGCCCTGTGGCAGATGCTCTCTGTCCAACCTGCTTAGACCCCCACTGCACCCCCACAGCAGTCGCTGGAGTAGCTGCAGGCATGTTCTGTGTGCATGGCCACTCCAAAGGCCTCCTTGCAGCTCCCTGCTGGCAGCTTGCCCTTCTCTGTCTCAGATTTGTGAATTTCCTTTACTCAAGCTTTGAGATTCCAGGGAGGGCTTATATCACTCATCACCTCAATCTCCATAATCTCACTGGTTTCCCCTTTTCATTCTTGTCTGTTGGGAGTGAATACCCTGAGCTGGTGGGGCCCAGGGATAGCTGGCCAGCCAGTGACCTTGGTCAACTTGCAGGGCCTCCTCTGTGGAGCCGGGATTTCTGGCTGGCTCAGGCTTTAGGACTGCACTTCTAGAAGGGTGCTTGGATGTCCCTATTCCAGGGTTTCAAGGTATTGTTTCTGAAGCACTGCAGCCCTTTGTTTAAACTTGTCCATAGTACAGGTGAAGGTGGATGGAGCTGCTCTGTGAAACCACGGAGAGAGGAAGAGCCTCACCTCCCTCCCAGCTCCAAGGCACCTCACAGTTAGCCTTGAAAGCCATTGCTCTCAGCCAGCCCTTCATTTTAGACATGGGGACATTGAGGCCCAGAGACTCAAGGTCAGAGACTGGGTGAGAACCTTGCATTTTTTTTCATTCACTTACTTGTTTATTTGGAGACATTTCCTATATCCTGACTGTGCCCAGCATCCCTGAGTCTGCTGCCAGGAGTGGGGTTGAGTAAAGTGTGGTCCCTGCCCTTGAGGAGGCCACAGTCTGGAGGGGGAGCAGATCCCAACAGTTACAATACAGTATGACAGGGGAAGCCGTGGGAGCTGGGGAGGTGGGAGGGGCAAAGGAGAGAGGCAGGGAAGACTTCCCAGAGGAGGCAACCTCTAAGGCCAGGTTCAGGCTAAGGTATCAGGGAAGGCCTGAGACAGCAGGGCTCTCAGGGAAACTTGAGCTGTTCAGCACTGTTGGCACGCAGGTCTGGGAGGAAGAGAGAAGGGAAGCGAGGGCCTTGGGGCTGCCAGGTGGAGTCGTCTGTATTTTTTTTTTTTTTTTTTTTGAGATGGAGTCTCTATTGCCCAGGCTGGAGTGCAGTGGCACGATCTCGGCTCACTGCAGCCTCCGCCTCCTGGGTTCAGGTGATTCTCTTGCCTTAGCCTCCCAAGTAGCTGGGGCTACAGGCACCTGCCACCATACCTGGCTAATTTTTGTATTGGTAGTAGAGACGGGGTTTCACCATATTGGCCAGGCTGGTCTTGGACTCCTGACCTGGTGATCCATCCACCGTGGCCTCCCAAAGTGCTGGGATTACAGGGGTGAGCCACCGCGCCCGGCCAGAGTCTGTATTTTATCCTGCAGCAGTGTGGGGACCCAGAAGGTCTGTTGCAGAAACATCACTGTAGCAGTCTTCAGAGACTGCTGGGTTGGAGGACACCCAGTCGGAGGCAGGGAACTCTGGAGGTCAGTGAGTGTGGCGATCCTGAGGGAGAGGGTCAGAGCATTAGGGCTGGAGTCAGGGGCCCTCCAGTCCAGTGGATCCTGGTTTTGGTGTGCTTGAAATCACCTGGGCAGCTTGTAAAGATACAGAGATTCCTAAGCCTCACTCTCAGAGAATCTGATGGAGTGGGAGGTAGGGATCTGCATGTGTAATAGCCTGTGTAATTCTGATGGGCAGCCAGGTTTGGGAACTGCTCCTCTAGGACAGTACTTCCGGCTCAGCCTCCTGATTGAGCTCAGTGTACCTAGTATGTGCTGAGCTCTCTGTGTCAGGTGCCACACGGAATGTGTATGGTGTGGAGGTACAGACGGTTCTGGACAGATACATTTATAAGTAAATGGTAGTGCCTAATGCAAAATCCTGTAGAATCTATAGTGAGTGAACATACCACAGGAACATCATTGCTGCTGAGACTGTCACATTCATAGGAAGAGCTGCTGTTTGCTGAGCTCCTTCTGTACAAGGCTGCGACTTGTCACATGGCATCTGGTCGACACCTCCCAGCCACTTTGTGGACATAGAGATGACCTCCTCATTGTGAAGAGATAAACAGATTCAGGGAGGTGACGTGACATGCCCAGGGATGCAGTGAGTCTGTGGGACTCTGAAGTCTGCGTGGTTCAGGCATCGCTTCCTTTCGTGCAGCGCTTTATTGTTTACACAGCCCTCTCTTCGACCTCATCCTTCATAGTCTCCCAGGGAGGGTGGTTGTGATGACCTCCATTTCATACTTGTAGAAACTGAGGCTCAGGCAGAGCAGTGCTCGTACAGAATCACAATATGAGCATGGGCAGAACTGGCCTGGATTCTAGGGCCACCTGCCTCAGAGCTGTCCCTTCCTGTAGGAGGGCATTCATCCTATTAGACCTGGCTCTGGGACTGCGGAAGTGAGCTGACGTGATCCCTGTCCTCAGGGAGCTTGTTGCTTAGCACAGAATGTGGGCAGCTACATTGCAGGGGAATGGGCAGCTGGAGTAGGTGAGAAACATGGCCTTAGAGGACCCAGAAGAAGTGGTAGTGAGCTCTAGGGGAGAGACAGGGGACGAGAAGAAGGGCATTCCACATCAACAGAACAGCATGTGCAAAGCTTCAGAGGCATGGAGGAGCATGGGTTGGAGGGGACTCCAGGGGATGTTCAGTGTGGCTGAGGTCCAGGGAAGTGGGGAGAGCTCATAGGGGCCACAGAACAAAGGATCATCGAGAGAGGGTCCTGGACATTATATGGAGGGTATTGAGTGGGCCCTGGAAATGCAGAGGGCTGGATTCTGTGCTTGGAGAGGAGCCTTTGCCTCCTGGTTGCTCACCTAAGCTTGTGGTTCTGTCTGGTTCAGCCTGAGGGATGAGCCATGCTGGGGGCTGTCAGTTTTAGCTATAGGCAGTTTCCGGCCCCTGGGTTTGGCTGCTGAACCAGAGTTTTCCCTTGCTGGGCTGTGTCCCCAACTTTGCATCCAGAAAGTCTGCATTAAAGTGTTTCTTCCTCCTTCATGACCTTCTGTCCTCTCACTGTCAGGCCTTTCTGCCAGCTCCTAGGGACTTTTCTTGTCCACAACTCATCAAATTCCTGGGGTCTGGTGGGCGGCAGGGTGTGGGATGTGTGTGGCCAGCACAGGATTGCCTGGGCTTTCTTCCAAGTCCTCCAGGCCTGAGCCTGCCTAGCTGTGAGGAGTCTCAGTGTCCCCCTGGGGCTGGCCCCTGAACCCACTCATCTAGACCAGCACTGGCCTGGCCAGGAGAACAGTGCTCTGAGCGCTCAGACGAGCATCCCCTGCCGCCACCACATCATCATTTGGCCACGCATGCCGGGGGGTTTCCAGAGCCACATTTCTTCCTGGTTGTGTCCCCCGATCCCACAAATCTAACACTTGGAAAGTTCTTAAAAACTGGGGCCAAGCTGTCACTGATCAGTGGGGGAGACTGAGGCCCATGAAGGGGAAGAGTCTTACCAGGGTTTTTGAGAAAGCTTCTGTTAATAAGGGCCAAGAGCCAGTCATCCTGGAGGCCAAAGTGAAGCAGTGGCCAGGGTGCGGAAGGAATGCCCACGCTGGCCACTCTGGAGTTAGGCCAGCTCGGAATCCCAGCTCTGCCACCTCCTTCCTGGGAGATTTGGGAATACAATTAACTTCTTGGAGCTGCAGTTTCTACATCTGCAAAATGAGGATAATAATAGTTACCACCGTCTAGAGTTACTGCAGGGAGTAAATGCATAATGTGTGGAAAGAACCAGCACAATGCCTGGTACACAGAAAATGCCCGCTAAGTGTTAGTTATCATGATCGCTGTTATGGAGATCATCATCATTGCTTTTTTCTATCACCTCCTTGTGATAACCAATTCTGGGCAAGTAACATTCCTGATCAGAAAAGGGAACAGCCATGTGGTCATGCCCACCAGATGCCCCTGGACCAACCCCTTCCTCACACTTTACTGTGAAATGACACATCGCCCTTAACCAGCCAGCCAGTGATCCTTGACCTGAACTTGAGGGAACTGGTTGTGTCATCAGCAGTGAGATGTCAACCAAGTGCTAGAGGCCGGAGTGGGAAGGGGAGAGGGACAGACAGTCCTGATCTCCCACTGTGTATCAGGCGCCTAGCATGTCTGAGCCACACACCTCTAGGCTTCATGCATGTGAAGATTAAGTGCATGTGAAGTGCTTAGCCCATGGTCCGGTGGGTAATAAGCAATCAGCCACCATGGCCACGGTGACCTTAGAGAGGTAGAGGCAATGTGCCATGGTGAGGAGAGTTTGCTGTGAGCCAGGCCTGGCCTCCAGTGCCCAGTCCTCTTCTCGCTGTGTGCTCACGGGCACACTCACTTCCACCTCTTTCAGCCTGAGTGCCCTCCTTGTAAACTAGAATGGTGGAACTTCCTCACGGGCGGGGCTGTGGTGTGGCTTCTGTGAAATAAGGCACAAAAGGTGCAAGGTGAAATGCCTGGTAGGATTTTGCTGCTGCTGTTGTAGCTCCTTGAATCTTTCTGATTCTCAGAGGGAGATTTTGGTCATCCCATTTTACAGATGAGGAAACAGGCTCAGAGAGGAGAAGTGAGTTGCCCAAAGTCCCACAGCACATTGATAGGCAGAGCCAAGACTTAAACTTAGATCTGGGCCCTGAGCCCACCCTTCTTCTCTGTGCCTTTGACGTTCTCTGGGGAGGGGAGGGTGGGGTGGGCCCCAAGCTCAGCCACCTCCCATGCCCTCCTCTTGCAGGTCATCCTTTTTCAGTACTAACGTTGCCGGCACTTCCGCACCTGCCTGTGGGCGCCCCACAGCTGCCCCTCAGCCGCTGAGGTCCAGTGTCCAAGCTGCAGCCAGGAATCCACCCACCTCCGCATCCACCCCCGTCCGCCATCCTGCCCACCACCAGGTCGGTTCCCGAGGCCTGGCCTTTCCCTCTCCTGCTGAGAACCAGAACCCACCAAGAGCACCACAGAGTCCTCCTCTTGGAAGGCAGAACTTCCTGAAGTCTGGAATCAGGGTGGAAACAGCCTGTTTTTCCCATTTAAACAAGAGTCCTCTTCAACTTCAGCTGATTACGATAGCAAAAGGCGGAATTGAATAGTGTAACACCAACGGCCTTCTAATTTACAGGTTTTCTTCCCCCACATTGGCCTTTATTTACTACTTCCTTGGAACCATCTCTGACTTCTGAATAGCTGACAACCCCCAATGTTATCCACTCTGTTGCTTTTGTCTGGAAAACTCTACAGTGTTTGTGGGATGTCCCCAAAGGAAAGCTATGTTCTAATTTTATCATTTCCATCTGTCTGGTTATGTCAAGTTAATTCAGAAAGAGAAGAGACAGTGACCAACCCTGAGAGGCCCAATAGGGCAGAGATGGAGGCCTACCCAGACTAGGAGGCAGGGGGCATAGACAGGGAATGGGGGGAACAAAGACCCCCATTGGTTTGGAAATCAAGGAGCGGGTAGTGGCATATTGGACCAGAAGAGGCACTAGCCATTTTAAGGAGAGGACAGCGACAATTCTGCCACCATCTAATTGTCCAGCATACATGCAGGAAACATAACAGAGATGGTACTTGATCTGTGCCATGACTCTTCTGAATGTTTGGATAGGTTAGAGCTGGGGACCCCTGTTGTCTACTTGTTGACCTCTCGTAGGGGTACTTGGGCCAGGTCTTCTTGATGGAGTGGGGATCCCTCATGGGGGAAAGGGAACAGAGCCCAGTGAAATGGCAGTCAGAATGTTAACCCTGGGTCCATCTCTAAGTAGAGAGAGGGTGCCCATTGCCTAGGTGAGGGTGCCAAGCTCAGGATTCCAATTGGCACCTCTGTGCTTCCCCGACAGTACTTCCTGGAGCCAGCTCCACCCACCCTTGAGAACAGAGGCCACACACAGCCGCATAACATCCATCCTGCTACAACTCTTCCACCCCAGACAGAAGGGCTTGGGTGACACACGACCATGATTTATGTTTTCAGGGGATGCCCATTTGTCCCAAGCTTATCCTGTAATTCTAGAACTACTTGGTGTCCTGATGCATTTTCCACTAGAGGTTGCTAGTCAGCATGTTTTAGCCCAAGTCCGCCTTCCTGCTGTGGTTAACCTGTTATGTTGCTTTTAGAAGGAGGCTCCAGGACAGGGAAAGCAAGTTCATGGTACATATGCGGCCATTGTCTCTGTTTTTACCCATGGCAGACATTGCTAATCAATGGCAGCTCTATCTCACTGAGTCTGGATAAGGTTTCAGAGTTCAAATGCTTGAAGTTGGCACTTAAAATGAAAGCCTATATGTCATTCTTGCTCTGGGATCTATAGGCGGGCTAGGCACAGGTGCAGCCCAAGAAGGGAACCTGCTTCCTCTCCCTTCCAAAGATGGTGACAGCTGACTGAGGGCAAAGAGAAGGCACCACTCAGAACGTGGTGAGTACAGCTCAGCTCAGCACTCATCCAGCAGTAACTTGTGCCCAGTCCTGTGCTAGGCGCTGACATTAACAGGAGCAACCAGAGCCCAATCCCTGGCCTTGGGGAGCTCACATCTTTCATTTGATTTTTGTTCCTGATCATCAAGGCCCCAGTGGCAACCATGTGGTAAGTGGCCAGCCAAGCCCTGCCCAGGGTCACCCAACCCCCACTCTGCCTTGAGCCTCTCCTCAGGGTCTATTCCTTGCGTGGATCATGTGGCCGTAGCATGTTACAGTTCAAACATGTCTCCACTACCCTGTTAAGAAGAGCAGCCTGGGAACATACAGGCCGTCAGACTATTTATTTAAATACAAAAAAAGGGGAACACACACACACACACACGGAAAAAAAAATGTAAGCACTTTTTTTTGTAAAACCAATGTCTGTTTTGTTACATACCTTTCATGTTGTGCTTTGTAAATGTCTTATTTGTGTAATAAAGTTAATGCAAGTAGAAATGCTGGCACTGAAATCCACAACATGATGGGATTCCATTTCTTCCCCACTCTCTGGTGAAGGGCTTAGGTCCCTGGCTCCCAGAATATCTGGGCTGCTGGACAGTGCCATCCTCCTTCCTGGAAAACTGGTACCATTTCCCAGTTAGTCAACGATGCATTGTAAAGACCTGATGATGAGTTTCTTCTCGAAGTACTCAGTCACACCTGCTTCTTGTCTAAACTTTGGGGGAAATCAGGCTGGTGGATGCCCTCCGTTCCAGCCTCTGAACACACACTCTTTGCTGGGCCCCGTGCTGGCTCTGCACACTCGGAAAAGGCTCCTAGACAGACCCTGCCTTGGAGGAGCTCTCCGTCTGGGAAATGCTGCGGGGGCCAAGGGTTTGGGTACTAGAGCTGGATTCTATCAGACGAGAAGGTCACAGACTAGGTGAGGGTGGGGCAGTGAGGGAGGTACAGAGGAGCTTGTCTGGAAGATGGGGAAGAATTTAGTAAGGTGAAGTTAAGGGAATATGGGATGGGCAGCAGGGCCCAGCTTCCACACCAGACTGGGTGTTATAGTGGTTTTGGCAGGCTCCAGAGCCACCTCGTAACCCGAGGAGTGAGAGAGAGCAACTTTCTGGTGGTTGTCAACTTTCTTTCAGCAGCAGAATTGTTTGCTCCAGCCAAAGCTCCTGGTGTGGACAGGAGAGCTGCCCTGCAGAATGCAGCGGCTTCCCTGGCCTGCCGCGGCCCTGCGTAGAAATGAGCTGCTCAGAAACCTCAACTCATGGTGCACATGATCACTGATGCGGGGCCCCGCTCTTTATTCTACTAGTTATGAAATCTCCCATCCCTGACCCTCATTTATCTGCTCTTCCAATCCATTTTCAAATGTTTAGATATATGTGTATCTTTGAAAATATAGGAGTTTAGTTGTGTGTTTCTTTACATGAATGCACCTTCCGTTTTCAAAGTACAGTTTGGAAACCACCGGTGGAGCTCAACCCTCTCAATCAAAGTAACTGGAGTCTTGGGGAGAGGCGATTATCCCGTCTCCTCCCTGGCACAACTGAGAGTGAGCCCAGGCCTCCCCACCCACTGGCTCCTGGCTCTGCCCCAGCATGATGCCTCTGGGTCCCTAGTTTGAGATCTAATTTCCTCTCCTGCCCTTCAAACCTGAGTCACTGTTCTGCCTCCACTGGGTAGACCTGGTGTCCCAGGGGACAGAGCACAGGGGGTGACAGGATCTAGCAGCCACTAAGGAGGGACAGTTAGACAAAGATTCAGGATGCATATGGTCCATGTGTGGCCCTGGAACATGTTGCCACTTCCTCTTCTGATTTTCAACTGACAAATGTGACCTCCGGGGTGATGCTGAGGAATGATTATATGCAACACTAACAAGTTGTTTACTTCAAAGCAAACACATATTGAATACCTGCTATGCGCCAAGTCCTTTACTTGTATCATCTCATTTAACCACACAGCTACTATATTGTTTTAAAGCATTATTATAATTATTTTTTGTATGATGCCAAAGCCACATTCTTTTTTTCTTTTTCTTTTTTTTTTGTGACAGAGTTTCACTCTTGTCACCCAGGCTGGAGTACAATGGTGCAATCTCGGCCCACAGCAACCTCCACCTCCCATGTTCAAGCAATTCTCGTGGCTCAGCCTCCCAAGTAGCTGGGATTACAGGCACATTCCACTCTACCTGGTTAATTTTTGCATTTTTAGTAGAGATGAGGGGTTTCACCATGTTGGCGAGGCTGGTCTTGAACTCCTGGCCTCATGTGATCCGCCTGCCTTGGCCTCCCAAAGTGGTGGGATTATAGACATGAGCTACTACACCTGCCCTCCAAAGCTACATTCTTTCTATGGCACCATGCTGATTCTGTGCTTAGGATGTGAGGTTCCAATGGGGGAGCTGCCAGCAGGGAAAGGCAGACCTAAGTAATCATTCTTGGGCCCGGCTTGTCCAGCCCACCTCATTTTGTTGTTGTTTTTCTGTTCTGTTTTGTTTTAGGCTTTCAGCAGCCTGAAGCCTGGTTTTTAGTTTCTGTCTCTAGGGATAAGTGGAAACAAGGGATGAGGAAGCGGCTTCACTGGCCCAACCAGAAACAGAAACTAAGAACCCATGACTGGATTCTCTCCCTTGGACACCCTTGCCACCAGCCGCGGATCTGGGCACAGTGATCAGGTCCTACTGCCCTCTGAGACCAAGCAAATCACTGTCTCTCTGAACCTCAGATTCCCCATCTGCAAAAGCCTTCCCCTTGCAAGGCAGTTGTGAGGAGCAGAGATAATGCATATACGCTACCTGTGCCGGTTAGTGCTCAATTACACCCATCTATTATAAAGGGGTGGTTCTCAAATGTTCAGATGCATGAGAAATGCTGGGAATGCAAATTGCTAGGCCCCATTCCCAGAGATTCTGATTGGCAGGTCTAGGGTGGGGCCCAGGGATATCTGTAGCTCACACTTTTGTCCTGGTAAAATGATGCCCACTGAGAAACAAGCTTTTAAGGAAAATACACCTGGCGCCTCTGAGCACAGAAAGTCTTTATTCCTGAGTTAAAAGTCAGGTTCTAGAATGACAGCCTGTCCCCCGGGGCAGCCAATGCCAGTAGGGCAGATGGAAACCTTTGGTGGAGGCAGCCATGGAGTTCACAGCTTGGGCCTGTGACCCACGATCTCGGTGTAGCCCTTTCTACAGGTACGGGTGATCCACTCATGCTCGTCATCATCTGCAAGGAAAGAGGAAGAGCTAGTCATGCCTGGTGCTCGCTGGGACCTTTCCTGGCCTGGGTGTCCCCCAGGTGGGGCCTTGGGACTGGGATGGTCTGTCGATGGCCAGCCTGTTGAGCTTTGTATGGGGAGGAACAGACCTTTCATTTACACTGAATGCCTCGAAGTGCCTGGTCTTGGGGAAATTGAACACAAAAGGGTTTCTAGCTGTGGGTGCTGCTGGTGGGAGGCAAGCATGAGGCGGTCTGGCTGTCCTGAGCGCCACTGGATCTGACAGGCAGAGAGCCGCGCTTCACAGTGGGGCACTTGCCCGGTCTGACAGCCCATGCACGGCAGCCCCGGGACAGCGGGTCTAGCTTGCTGGTGATGCTAGGAGACAGAGTCCTGAGAGTTTCCTCTCCTTTCTAGGCTCTCCATTCTTGACCCTTTAAAGAATCCATGGTTTCCCCAGGGGGCTAACACGCTCTTGTTTACTCCAGGCCTTTCAGTGGGGAACAGAGAGGAGCAGGAGCTGCTGCTGTGCCCCGAAGGCCCTAGACGCATGGTCTCCTTAGTTTAATCTTCATAACCAACCATGCAGTGCAGTTCTCCACCATCTACAGATGAACAAATAGAGGCTCACAGAGGTCCAGGCACTTGTCCACAGCCACAGGGTCAGCACGTGGGAGAGCTCAGACTGGAACCTAGGATTGTCCAGCTACAAAGCCCCTTCTGTTTTTAAAACCTCAATAGAGAGAGTTGAGTGAATCTCACTCTTCAGTCCACAGCAGCCGCCATTGTCTCTCTGTGGAAGAACCCTCCATGGATTTACTTTGTTTTCATTTTTCCTACCTCCAAACCTACACTGGGCCCCTCCTCCACCACTGTCGGGACCTACTCCAATGATGGGCTAGAGACCCCAAAAAATGCATGTTGCTCTGTAAAATATGTGCTGCTGTTTTGCATACCAATGTGTTTTTAATTTACAGAAAATGGCATTGTGCTGTGGCTTCCATTATGTCTCACTTTTTTTTATGCAGGACCTATTCCTGCTGCTGTGTGCACATCCAGCTCTTTGCTTCTTACTGCTGCCTAGTATTCCATGCTTGGCTTCCATCACATTTTCCTCTCTGTGCTGGTGTGGACGCAGAGGCTGCCTGCAACTCCCGCTACCAGGAACAATGCTGGGACAAGCGTTCCTGGGCACACCCCTTCACAGACACATGGAGAATGTCTCTAGGGTTACATTCCCTCCAGGAGGAGGGCCATGGAGTCCTGCACATCCTTCCCACACCGTCCTTCCAGCTGCCCATGCTCTTTTCACACCATGCTGGCTGCCTTCTCCCTGCCATCCTGCCTCTCCACCTTCCCACCACCCCTCCCTTCCCTTGGTGCCACCCCTGCCTTTAACCAGTTCTGAAGGCCACAGCACTGGAGGAGTTCTTGCCTCCTCTCCTTACCCTGTGTCTAGCCCAGTGCCTCTTGCCTAAGAGAAGGAAGGATGGGTCTGCCCACCCTCCTTGGATGACAAATGACAGATGCTTGGGAACAAGGGCACTCCCTGAGAGCTGAAACACAGAGGGTTCACGGAAAGCTTTCCTGAACCAGATCCCCTGCCAGGGATGCCTTCCTCTTCTGTGAAAGGCACCAGACCCAGGGGCAGAGAGGTGGAGGCTCACAGACAGCCTATGTATGCTTGGTGCTTTGCAGACACTGTATCTCATTGGATCTTTGTAACAGCCCGGCCGGATAGGGAAGAGCCTTATCCTGAGGATTCAAACCAAGGTTCACCAGGCTCTGCAGCCTGACCTCTCACCCCAGGGCACATGTGAGCACACCAGGAGCTGAGGCTGCTGCCACATCACCAACCACCTCCCCGCCATTTCTTTACATAGGACCTCAGGAAAACGGCTTGCTGCCTGGCACACTCTGGCAAGCAGCCAGTGAGCCTCAGTTACCTCTGGGGAGGCTGCCTGGGAGTCCCCGCTGAGGCTGGGAAGCCCAGGGGTGGGGAAAGAGCGATGATGTGTCAGCACACAAGGAGTTAAACGCTGGTGGAGCCCACTTTTGCCACACTGTGAGCAGCCTGGTTGGTAATTACAGTTCTGAAGTCTCCAGGCTATTCGAGTCAGTGCAGCTGCAACCTCTTCAGCAGTAACCCCTGAAACCAGACAGACTGGGTTTATTGTGCTGAACCAGTCCTCAGGCCCCTCCCTGATCGTTAAAAATTGACAGCAATGGACTTAACAGCCCTCTTCACTACCCCTTTCACTCTCTACCTGGCTGTACAGCCACCAATTTGAATCACAGATGCCTCCCCTCCCGGCAGCTGCTCACCAACCCTCCCTCCGCTTCCCCTGCGCCTCTCTGCGGCTCCCCTGGCCCTGCCATGCCAGGGTGAGGCTGCCGAAGCACATTTCATCAATATTTAAAATGGAATTAAACCTGCAGCTTTGATTAATGCCTCCCAGATCCTGGGAGTTGTGATTACTATTTTGCAAATTGCGATTGTTGGAATATGTTAATATGATTGTCTGAGAACATCTTCACCTTCTCAGATAATTTCCCTCCTTTTTGGTAGGAGGGGAGAGGGAGAGAAGGGAGAAAAAAGATGGGAAAAAACAGCCCACAAACTCTTTAATCAATTGTAAATTATTACCCTTGGCATAACTGCCAGTGGTGCGGAGAGATGGAAGAAGATTTCTGGTTTGGTGTATTTATCTTAAAAATTTTTGGTCCCCACTGGCCCAGTAATTCCACTCTGGGACACTATCTTAAAGTCATAATCTATTTGTCTCAGAACTATTTAGAATCAGGAAAAAGGAAAATGACCTACATTTCTAAAAGCAAGGAAATAATTATTTTGTTGTATATGCATTCATTTAACAAATAATTATGTGCCAGGCGTAGTGATAAATTCAGGGGGGTGGATGCTGTAAGGCACGTGAGAGGATATTTAGCAGCTTGGAAAATAATTGTTAGGAAGTTTGTATAGCAACGTGGGGGAAATATTTTTGATGTGATAATAAGCAAAAGAAAAAGGCAAGAAGAGATAAGAAATAAAATTACATATAATATATGTTGTGTAAAAACTGCACAGAAGAAAGTTAAAGATAAATTGAAATGTGAATAATAGCCCTGAGCAGTGGGACGAGAGACTTTCTCTTTCTTCTTCTATTTCCCAAATCTTCTTTCACTAATGGGTATTGACAATAGAAAAAAAATTGAAATAATTATTGGCTTTTTTTCCTACCCTCCAATTTAATGTCTTGGTAATTTCATGCATTTTGTTAATTGAGATAAGATATTTTGGCTGGGCATGGTGGTTCACAACTGTACTCCCAGTACTTTGGGAGGCCGGGGTGGACAGACTGCTTAAGCTTGGGAGTTTGAATCCAGCCTGGGCAACATGGCAAAACTTCCTCTCTACAAAAAATAGAAAACTTAGCTGGGTGTGGTGGCAAGTGCCTGTAGTCCCAGCTACTTGGAAGGTTGGGATGGAAGCATCACCTGAGCCTGGGGTGGTCGAGGCTGCGGGGAGCTGTGATCACACAAGTGCACTCCGGCCTGGGTGACAGAGTTGAGACCCTGTCTCTAAATAACTAACTAAATAAATAGAATAATATTTCTGGGTTCCTAGAAATGCCAACAGGGTTCTTGAACTCCTGAAAAGCAAAAAGAACTTGCATAAAGATATTGGTAAAAATGCATAAATATCAGAATAGACAAATCTGCGTGGGAGAATTCCAGGTAATTTATGTACTCTGCCCTCAAAGAGTTGGAGCAAAAATCCCCATTTCTGAAGCGTGGCTGTGCATAGTGACTTCCAAAGACTACAGTGTGGAAAGGGAGCAGGGGGAAAGGAACTTTATAACGGAGAAACCTCACAAACACTACCTCAGCCAGGTGATCAAGGTCAATAGCAACATTGGTTAGTCATGGTGACAGTCTGGACCCTTGATAGGATGGGATGAAAATGACACTTTACCTCTGTGATCTTCCTCCCAAACCCACAACTCCAATCTGATCATGAGAAAAACATCAGACAGATTCCAGTTGAGGGGCATCCTACAAAATATTCGACCAGGACTCCCCAAAACTGTCATCAAAAACAAGGAAAGCCTAAGCCACACTCATCCCCCAGTGGAGCCTAAGGAGACAGGATGGGATCCTGGAACAGAAAATGGACATCAGGGAAAGGCATCTGTAAAACGTATGGGCTTTAGTGAATCACAACATCAATATTAGTTCATTAATTGTGACAGATGTACCATCTGATATAAGACCGTCATAACGGGAAATTGAGTGTGGGGTATGTTGACAACTCTGTACTATCTTTGCGAGAATTCTGTTAATTTAACTGCTTTCAAATAAACAGTTTAAGAAATACATGAAAATCTAGTGTGCTCCCTAAAAGGTGAGCTTCTCATGTTCTCTAAGAGGAGTGGACAATCCTTCGCAGACCCAGACATCCAAATTGAAGTCATTCACTCTCTTTTCATTCATGGTCCCCTCATATCACAATTTTTGAATCTATACTTGTTTGCTTTTTTTCTTTTTTTGAGATGGAGTTTTTGCTCTTACTGCCCAGGCTGGAGTGCAATGGCGTGAGATCTCATTGATTAGCCAATGAGAGACAGTGCATAGTGTGGACGGGAAGGGTTTATTGGCCAGTTGTTCACTAAGACTCTTCTAGGTATGATAATAGAAATATGCCATCCATATATACAAAATAAGCTGTACTTTTAGTCTCTAGAGCTGTGCTGCCCAACGTGGTAGTCACTAGCCACGTTGTAACCATCGAACACTTGAAATCTGGCCAGTCCTAACTGATGTGTGCTGTTAGTGTAAAATACACACCAGATTTCAAACACATACTGCAAATAAAACAATATAAAACAGTACGTTTTTATATTGACTATGTATTGAAGTGTTATCACATTTGGATATATTGGTTTAAATTATATATATGGCCGGGCGCAGTGGCTCACGCCTGTAATCCCAGAACTTTGGGAGGCCGAGGTGGGTGGGTCACGAGGTCAAGAGATCGAGACCATCCTGGCCAATGTGGTGAAACCCCGTTTTTACTAAAAATACAAAAATTAGCTGGGCTTGGTGGCATGCCCCTGTGGTCCAAGCTACTCGGGAGGCTGACGCAGAAGAATCGCTTGAACCCAGGAGACGGAGGTTGCAGTGAGCCGAGATCGCGCCACTGCACTCCAGCCTGGCAACAGAGCAAGACTCTGTCTCAAAAAAAAAAATTATATATATATATATATATATATATATATGTATATATACATATACATATACGTATACATATACATATATATATATATATATATTTTTTTTTTTTTTTTTTGAGACGGAGTTTTTCTCTTGTTACCCAGGCTGGAGTGCAGTGGCACGATCTCGGCTCACTGCATTCTCCACCTCCTGGGTTCAAGCAATTCTTCCGCCTCAGCCTCCTGAGTAGCTGGGATTACAGGCACCTGCCACCACACCTGACTAATTTTTGTGTTTTTAATAGAGACGGGGTTTCACCATGTTGGCCAGGCTGATTTTAAACTCTTGATGTCAGGTGATCCGCCTGCCTTGGCCTCTTAAAGTGCTGGGATTACAGCTGTGAGCTACCACGCCCTGCCTGCATATTTTCTTATATAATGCTTCTCTCTCCCATTAGACTAAGCTGTCAGTGCAGGGACCATGTCTGATTTGTTGACCACTAGACCCAGCATACAGTAGGTGCTTAATAAATTCTCTCCCATATGAAGTCTGGAATAAGCCTTTTTCATTCTGACTGTATCAGTTGCCATCAACAAATATTCCCTATGCACCCCCTTCTTGGAATCCAGGTCTCAACTGAAATGTCACCTTCTCAATGACCCTAATCTAACCACCTCCACTCCCAGTCACTCCATCTTGTCTTCATTTTAGCTTCTCCATAGCATGAGCCACTCCCTGCATATACATTTGTTTATGTTCATGTTGTCTCCCTCCCCGTCCAGACTATAAGCTCCAGTGAGACCAGGAGTCCTGCCTGCTTGTTCACTATGATATCCTAGTGCTTAGGAGAGCATCTGGCACATAGTAGGTTCTCAGTTGATATGTTTTGAGTTAATGAATGAATTGGCAAGCTCAATCCTGTGGTCAGCCCTGGCCAATGCTTGGGACAGATGGCACTGAGGCCAGCAGAGAGTACTGCCAGGACCTAGGTACACTCCAGGTTTAGATCTGTCTGTCTTTGGGACAGAAGGATGTCTTTATTCCAGTTCTGAAGCTTTGGAAGTAACCTTGCTGCCACCTGCATGCCATGCCCCCATAGGTCATTAGGAGAACTGGGCTTTTTATAGAGAAGAAAAGGAACTTATTGAGAGAGAGACCCCAACTATGACCATGAGTTACCCCAATGGAAAACTTCCCTGAAAAGGTTCCCCGTTCCTCAGCCTGGCCTTCAAGGCCTCCTGGTCCCCCTGCTTTCCTCCCCACTTCCCTCGCAGCTCCCTTCACACTAAAATGCAGCCACTGGAGGAACTGCAGTATTCCACATGTGCATGCTCGCCAGTGCCTCTGTGCCTTTGCATCTGCTGTTCCAGAGCCTCTCAGAGCACAACAGAGGCCCGAGGTACTTTCCATTTTGTAGTATCAGTATACATAAAATTGAAGACAGGCCTGAACAAGGTGATAACAATCGCAGTATAGTTTAAATATTTACATTTGACAAATTGCTACCTTTTTTTTTCCTTTGAGACGGAGTCTTGCTCTGTCTCCAGGCTGGAGTGCAGTGTTTCGATCTTGGCCCACTAATTTCCGCCTCCCGGGTTCAAGCGATTTTTCTGCCTCAGCCTCCTGAGTAGCTGGGACTACAGGCGTGTGCCACCAAGCCCAGCTAATTTTTGCATTTTTAGTAGAGATGGGGTTTCATCATGCTCGCCAGGATGGTCTCTATCTCTTAACCTTGCAATCTGCCCTCCTTGGTCTCCCAAAGTGTTGGGATTATAGGCGTAAGCCACCGCACCTGGCTGACAAATGACTACTTTTAACACAAACAACCAAATGTAGTATGAGTGTTTTATTCTAGGATTTCTCCCAAAAAAGTTTAAGTTCACAGTCTGCTGAAGGCAGTATGGTCAGGAAAGGGGGTGTGAATTTCAAGTTGTCTGGTGAACAGGGTCCTCCTTCAGTCGTGTCAAAATCCACACTTAAAAGCCCCATGAATGTGTGGGCTGGGCCTCCTGCCCCCTTGGCTGTCTCCCACCCCCACAGACCCTGCGTGGATGTCAGCCTTCCCTGAGCTGGGACGAGGTCACAGTGTTGGTCATGGCGACCCCCTCCATCCTGGGGCAGCCCTGTCCCGTTTACTTTTGATCGTCAGGGCCTGGCACAGATCCGGCAATTAGAAAGTATTTCAAGGCCGGGCGCGGTGGCTCAAGCCTGTAATCCCAGCACTGTGGGAGGCCGAGGCGGGTGGATCACAAGGTCAAGAGATCGAGACCATCCTGGTCAACATGGTGAAACCCCGT
>NW_016107624.1:2364380-2378856 GCF_001604975.1 Cebus imitator | reverse complement strand
AAAAAAAAAAAAAAAAAAAGTATTTTATAAATACATAGTGAATAATGAATAAAGAAATGTAAATTTGAGGATATAAAAGTAATAGGTTTACCCTGTGGGGTTTTGACAAAGGAGGAAGAATTTCTTCCCCACCCTGGGCAAATGGAGCTGCTCAGAGGGCAAGGCAGGCACGCCAAGGGCAAGTCCAAGGCTGCCAGCTGCTGGTTCCTTTTGTGACTTGAGGCAATAGATTGGGCAGCCCTACCACATGGAAAGGCTGGGTTGCATGGGGTCATACCTTGGCACTAACCACACTCAGGAAGCTCAGAGCCTGGCTGGCCTGGGACTTGCCTCTCAGTGAAGGTGAGGAGGAGCTGACCTGTACAGGCCACAGCTGTGCCAGCCCTGCTGAGCCGTGTCCACGTCACGGGTGACATTAGTGCAGCCTGCAGGTCCATGCAGAGCTGGGGGGAAAAGAGACGCTGAAAGTCTCAGAACAACTGCAAGGAAATATCAGCTCTTCAGAGGGTGAGCAGAGGGTCAGCAGTGTGGCATGATGGTTAAGAGTGCGGGCGTTAGAACTCTGTGCCACTAGCTCAGAGACCTTGAGCAGTGGCCTCATGCCTCCCTGGGTCTCATTTCCTCATCTATAATGATGCCTGCCTTGAAGGCTTGCATGAGGACCAAGTGAGATCATTCCTAAAGAAAAGGTTAGCATAGCACTTGGTACACAGGAAAGGCCAAAAACCAAAAGAAACGCCAGAAGTTATCTTTGGAAGGTGGGACTTGAGGGCTCATGTCGTAACACAGCAAGACTGGCAGGAGTCCTGCAGCCAAACAGGCCTGGGTTGGATGCTGAGCCACCAACTTGCTGGGTGATTTGGGGCGCATCACTCCCATCTCTGGGCCAGGCTCCTCGTCTTTGCAGCAGGTTTCACCCGACTTTCTGCAGAGAGCAGAGTGAGGACTGGCCCGGATGAACAGCACTCGGTGGCCACCCAGGAATGGAAGCTACAATCACCATTATGATGGGTCTTGCATTCCCAAACTGGATTCCTATAAGGGAGTGTCTTTCAGGGACTTGCTCAGGACATCCCTAGGACTTCTGGTTCCCTGCCAGGATGGAGGGGGAGCCCGTGGGAGGAGGAGGCCTTCACACAAGGATCAGTGCCATGAAGATCAAGGGCCACAGCTCAGCTAATACTTTTTGTTCAAAGGCAGCAGGGCAGGCCGGGGCAGGTGAGCCCAGGGAAGGCAAGCAGGTGGATTGGGGTCACCGCATACCCACAGGCTGGGCTCTGCCTGCTCTTGGCACGCCTTTGGGCTGGGCACACCTGCAGTCACCGCTGCTATGCAGCTCCCACCCTATGTGAGTGAGGGGGCTGGAGTGGGGACTAGGAAAGGGAGGAGACCAAAATGAAACAAAGCATCTGCCTTGGGAGAGCGGCAGAGCTCACACTGGCCGGCCACTTAGGAGGTGCCCAGCTCCGCGTGTTTGCGGGGGGCCACACTCGCCCTCTCCTCAGTGAGTGAGATGGGATTGTTTCCACTTAAGATGAGAAAACGGGGGGTGAGATGATTTGCCCCAATTCCCACCATCAGGCCAGAGGGAAGGGCCCAGTGTGCCTGGCACCCAAGTTATGCTGGTGAAGTTGCCAGTGTGTGCGCAGGCACAGGTGTGTATATTTCCATCCAACTGTTCTCACACCAGCATAAGCGTGAAGAGATTGTGTGTGTGTGTGTGTGTGTGTGAGTGTGGGAGTGGCTGCAGCAGAGGGAAGGTGTGCACATGGTGTGTGACTCATGTGACTGCCTGAGTGTGGCAGATGTGAGCCCCTAAAATCTCAGTCTGTTCCATCACATGCAGAGGGCAGAGGCATTTCCAACCCACAGAGACAGCCCAGGGTTCATAGTGAATGCCAGGGTGGCAGTGAGCACAGGGCTGGGCCAGGCCCTGGGAGAAGGAAGCTTCTGTTATAGGGGCTGTCATCTTTTGGGGGATCTAGGCCCATCTTCAGAGAGCTCCAGGCTGGGATGGGGGGTGCACTGCAAAGCAGGCTCCCCAGCTTGTGGGCACCTATGAATCCCATCCACCGCCCTGCCACACCCTCTGTGCAAATGCAGGCTATGTGAGCTGGTGGGGCAGGGCCACGGCAGTGCCACAGTGAGGGTGGCAATGCTCAGGCATCCCCATCACCACTCCTGACAAGAAAGAGGCTTTGAACTTTGCTGGCAGTGGTGGTGGCCAGAGGCCAAGGCCACGGCATCGTCAATATTGACTGAGGAGTCATTGCCTAGGCAGAGCCTGCCGCAGGGTGGGGAGACGGGAGGCCTTGGGGCTGCTCTGGCTTTTCCCCATACAAGAGCATCTTCTGGGCTGGGCGGAGGGCTGGGCCAAGCACCCACAGGCTTCTCAAGGCCTATTCAAATGTAAACGGCTTAGAAAAAGATGATTGGCTCTAATAGAAAAAAAAGAAAAACTACAAAAGTGAAATTAATAAATGTTATAATTAATGCATTCAGACTTAATTATTAAATTTAGAAATCAAAACAATTTTATTACACTTGAAATCCATTTGCAGGCTCCATTTCCTCATTTTTCGAGAATTCTCCAGCATGCATGACTCTCAGGAAATCATGGCCAATTGTTAAAGACTCATCGTGAAACAGTTTACCAGGCAACAGCAACATTTTTATATTGAATGTGGGATTTATATTTCCTGTGGATACACTTTGTTTTAATATGTGGAAATAATTTCCTTTTTTTTTTTTTTCTTTTCAGATGGAGTCTCGCTCTGTCACCCAGGCTGGAATGTAAGTGATCTTGGCTCACTGCAACCTCTGTTTCCTGGGTTCAAGTGATTCTCCTGTCTCAGCCTCCTGAGTAGCTGTGATTACAGGTGCCTGCATTATGCCTGGCTAGTTTTGTATTTTTAGTAGAGACAGGTCTCTACCAACATGGTGGCCAAGCTGGTCTTGAACTCTTGACCTCTAACTCTCCAGCCCACACTGGGTCCCTCTGCCTTGAATGTCCAGCTGAGACCCACTCCTCCATACTCATCAAAGCCCAGTCTGCCCATCACAGCCGGAGTCAGGCCTCCTTGACACCTTCCCCATTCCCCAACACGTAAGCCTTCTCAGTTGCTCCATCTGGGGCACCCTGTACCCCTGCATCTCTCTGGCCTTTGCCCATGTTGCTCCTTCCCTTCCATGCAGCAGAATCCACTCATCATCCTTTTAGACCTAGCCAAACTCCACCTTTTCCAGGGCACCATCTGGACTGCTTGGGACACACTGATGCTCTTTTCTGTGTGTGTGGCACATAGTGAGTGTAGCTCCTGGCACCACTGAAACAGGGACAGTCCCCGTTTTCTGGAAAGAATCTCATATTTAATATTTAAAGTTAAACATCATAGGGAATATAGAATTGTGTTGGACTGCTTCCTATGCTTTTTTATGGTTTATGTTATTTTGATTTCTAAACTATATTTTGAGGGGTGGGAATTTCCTTATAGTCTTTTGAACATGAGGCTCCCTAAGGGGCCCAGGCCTCTGTCCAGAGAACACTCAACCCGGTCCTGTGACTGTCTATTTATGTATATGTTCCCTCTAGCCCTGTACTGGTTTTGGTGGGGGCCAGGCACAGCGTCTGATCCCCACATGAAACCCTGGTAGATGCAGGGCCTTGACAAAGGCCTGTGTCTGGGGGGAGCTTTGGAGGCTTAAGGCTCTAGGTGCATAAGAAATGATGAGGATGATGGGGACATATCCATAACAGAATGCCCAGGGCTTGGTAGACAGATCAGAAAACCAAAGGCCAGTCTTGAAACTAGAATCAAGAGCAGATGGGAGGAGGCCAGAGTGCAGTTTGCCATGGCAACACTGGCTCCTCCCTTTGGGATGTGAAGTTAAGGAGGCCCCTGCTTTCCGCCTTTTCACCCTGGGTGTAAAAGGATCACAACTGTGATTGCCAACATGCACCAAGGCCTTCACTTGGGCCAGCTGCTGTTCTTGTTGGAGATGACGCCATCTCACGTCATGCATGTCATCTCACTTCAGGCCACAATCCTGGAAGGGAGGTCTATTTCTGTCCCCATTTTTCAGATGAAGAAACTGAAGCTCAGAGAAGTTAAGGGCCTAGCTCAAAGTCTCACAGCTGGTGAGTGGCAGAACTGGGATCTGCTTGCAGATCTGGCTGGCTCTAAATCCCTGCCTGTAGCCCTGTCCGCCTTCCTGGACCTGAGGGGTTTCAGTCAACAGCCCTGAGTTCCAGAGCCTGGGCTGAGGAAGAGAGTAGGTTCCTGCCCCATGGGCTCTGGCTTTCCACTTACTTCTATTAAAGGAGACAAAACAAACCATTATTGTGCTGGCTCGTGTTGGCTCCAGCCACGGAAGGGGAAGCTGTGTCCTTCAAATGCCTCCAGGAGGCTACCATGGGGATGGGGGGAAGGGGAGGTATTGTTACCAGAATCTGATGGGCACCATGGCTGGAAGGGGAATTTCCAGGGCCTTTGGAATTGGGGTGGGGAGAGAGGATGGCAACGGGCAATTCCTGCAGTCCAGGGAGAGGTGGCAAGCTGGGCAGGCTGTTATTCCTAGAGCAAAGGTCTTGACGGGGCTCTAAGGAGGCTTCCAAGTGAGCAATCCCGCCCTCTGTAGGCAAACTTCTGTTTGTGAATTCCAGTGTATTTCTCTGGGGAGAAGTCCACAGCTGGGCCTAGATTCTCAGAAAGGTTCATGGTTCAGAAAAGGCCACAGCATATCTCGTCAGTTCAGAGCATGGCCTCCAGTGTCAGAGGGACCTGTGTTCGTATCCTGGTTCCTCCCTTTATTACCTGCTTGTTCATCAGTAAATAACTTACCCCCGAGCCTCAGTTTCCCCATCTGCCAAATACGAATAAGGGTCTATTCCTCAAAGAACTGGGATGTGGTAAGTCCCTGGCACTGTGGAGGTGTTCAATACTCATAACTTTCCTTCCTACCATTTTGCTTACAGCAAATGCCCGTCTGCTGGCAGGGATGTGTGATTGGTGCGGGCATTTCATTTGGCAGTTACAGCATATTATCCCTCCACAAAGCCTTCATTACAGTGCTGCTAACAACACTGCAGATAAAGCATGGATGTCCCTGTGTGCCAGCCTCCAGGTGATTATAACATTTCGGTAAATTGCCTTTTGTCTCGCTGGAGGGATGACAGCAGGAGGGGACTGTGGGGGAGTCTCACTCGGCCATTTTGCAAAAACTGCAAGGGAGGCACTATGGCAAGGTAGCCTGGGTTTGCAGAGGATTTCCGGCACAGCAGTGAGAAACCAGGGTGCCGACCCTGGCTCTACCACAGGCAGACTATATGGGGTTGGATACGTGATTTGCCCTCTCTGGGTCTCAGATTTCTCATCTGTCAGACGAAGGCTAAGGCTTCAAGACGAGGGGAGTCTTGGTTTGTCAGTGGCATTGAAAGACATTTATTGGCCAATTTTTGAGCAAGAAAGTGGGCAGAAAACTATCTTGGGATTAGTCATCTGCAACCTTACACTCTTTGGATGTGTACTTTTTATATCTCTATGAAATATAGGGCTGCTAGGAAGGACCTCGGTTGTTTCTTGCTTTCACTTGTACACTCCAATTTCTCATTCAAAGTCAGCTCTAACATTATCTTTTGCTTTGGAGTCAACTGGACCTGGCTTCCAATTCCAGCTCTGCCATTTGCTATCAGTTTGACTTTGGGCAGGCATTTCACCTTGCCTCAGTTTCATCATCTGTAAAGTGGGAATAACAAGGATAACTACTTTGTGTGGTTACTGTGGAGATTAAATAAAATAAAATATATGTAAAGTGCTTAGACCAGTGCCTAGAACACAGTAAGCAGTTGGCAAATGCTGGCTGTTATTACTATCCTACTTTATCACCTGAAACAGTATATGGATACCTTTATATATCAACAGATCTATTTCTTCGCTGACATTTTTAATGATGGCATTGTATTCTATAGTAAGAATAAAGTATATGTTGTTTAACATGTCCTCTCGTGTTGGACGCTGGGGATGTTTCCAGTTTTAACTGTCTAAGCAGCGCCAGAGAAACTTTAGAAGATAAAAGTGGTCTTTCTTCTCTAGGTGTTCACTATGCAGCTTAGATTTTACCCTTCTCTAAAGCTGGGTGAGGAGCAGATAAACTCCCTGTCTGGGAGCTTTTCACCTGTGCCTCTTTCTTTCTTTCTTTCTTTTTTTTTTTTTTAAGATAGAATCTTGCTCTGTCACCAGGCTCCAGGCTGGAGTGCAGTGGTATGATCTCGGCTCACTGCAATCTCTGCCTTCCCAGGTTCAAGCAATTCTCCTGCCTCAGCCTCCTGAGCAGCTGGGACTACAGGCACGTGCCACCACATCCAGCTAATTTTTGTATTTTAGTAGGGATGGGGTTTCACCATGTTGGCCAGGATGGTCTCGATCTCTTGACCTTGTGATCCACCCACCTCGGCCTCCCAAAGTGCTGGGATTACAGGCATGAGTGACAGCGCCCAGCCTCCCATGCCTCTTTCAAAAGATGATCTTGGAGCTGGCCAGAAGTGGGAAGTGGGAAACCTGGGGAGGCAATCAAGCCTGAGTGTGAATTCAGGCTCCTGCCAAATTTCCGCGGGAAATTCTTTAACCCCACTGAGCCTCAGTTTCCTCATTGTCAAACAGGGATCACAGGAGTACTCCCTACCCCTTAGCTGAGGGTCTGGTGTGTGGCAAAATCTCAGTCATCGTTAGCTCTGGCCGCCACCATCATCGCCATCTTCCTCATTATTCTGGTGGTGGCAGCCAAGTCACATAAGCCAGGTTACTTTTCACACCCTAATTCACACCCCTTATTCCTGTCATCCATTTAATGGAGTGTACATTCAAATGAGGCTTGTGGTCTTGATTTTGAATTCTGTCTGGAACCCACAGGTTCAAACGCAAAAGGGCCCTCTCTGCAAATAATCACTGGTGTGTGATATTTTTAAGAAGCCAAAGCCATTGTTTCTGATTGAAGGAAAGTTTGTGCTATTTTGAAGAGCAGCACGATTAAGCGGTGGCGTTATCTCTTTAACCATTGGGAATTATACGCTGTTTGAAAGATTTGTGAGCTCTAGGACATTTGCCAGATGTGCTTGATTCGACATTTCAGACAACAAAGGGGATAATGTTGGCGGGAATCTTGACGGCATTTCTGATGATCAGGATATTCTTCGAGGATGGTACTGAGACCTTTCGGGGAAGAATTTCAGCTTTTACATAAACTAATTTGGGATGCTCACTCTCTGTCTTCCACAAAGCAAATTTAGTTCATTGTTAGTTGTATATGTTAAAATGGTTACGAGGGTTTTTTCTTTGAATATTAATAATGTGTCTTTCATCTGAGACACTCGCATGGGGTATCATTAATTGGGAGGAGGGAGTAAAGATTAGCGGTACAGTTATTTTGCAAATGATTACTACTAGTAACATTGAGGCAGGCAACAGCTACATGAAAGAGATACTCATACAAACTGCCAGTGAGGCTCTAGCTTACCCTTCCTAAGAGGAACGACAGGGACGTGTAGGAGGGGGAAGGGCTAGAGTTCATCTCCAAATTTCCCATCATAGTAAAGGCCATTCACCCAAATAGCTCCAAATGCTTCTTTATGAGCTCACAGTGTATAAAGGAGCGCTTTTCAAATAAAGTAACATCTGATTGTGGGGACTGTGGTGTTTTTGTTTTAAAGCTCTAGCATGGACCTTTTCATTCACTTAGGAATCTTAGTGAGCTCCCACTGGGTGCCAGGAACTGTGCTTAGTGGAGGAGCAACAATGAATCACACATGCTCCTACCCAGACAGGAGATAGATGAATACGGAGTAAACCAGGACCACGTAGCTGGCAAGAAGAATGAACAGGACAGGCTTTGGGAAGATTGGGGTTTGAATCTGACTCTGTCACTAGCTGAGTGACACAAGCAAGTTATTAACCTGAGACCAAGCGTCTTCATTGCAAATTGTAAAATATGTCTCATGCAGATTACCCACTTGGGGTGGCAGAGAAGAGCATATGAGGCAAACTGTTTGTGGTTGTTGTTTGTTTGTTTGTTTTTTGAGATCAAATCTCGCTCTGACGTCCAGGCTGGAGTGCAGGGGTGCCATCTCAGCTCACTGCAACCTCCATCTCCCAGGTTCAAGGAATTCTGCCTCAGCCTCCTGAGTAGCTGGGACTACAGTTGTGCGCCACCACACCCAGCTAACTTTTGTATTTTTAGAAGAGACGGGTTTTACCATGTTGACCAGGCTGTTTTTGAACTCCTGACCTCAGGTGATCCGCCCGCCATTGCCTCCCAAAGCTCTGGGATTACAGGTGTGAGCCATCGCCCCTGGCCAAGGTAAGCTGTTAAGGTGCTTGGCACAGAGGCTGGCAAGTATCCTCCACAATAAGCATTCCTTTCCCAGCTTGTCTCCCCAAGCTGTGGATACACAGGCGAAGCCATGTGCCCTCCTTTGAGGGGTACAGGCAAATCTTCCTGGCCTTCTGTTATGTGCTAGGCATTGAGAGACGAGGAGGACTGAGATGGGTGGAGAAAAGAGGGAAAGGCATTCTGCGCTGGGGGAGAGACAAGGTGAGAATAGGCAATAGGAAGTGCTGGTGTGTTTATCAACGGATGCCAGCTGGTCCTGTCGGACTAGAACATGGGGCGGAAAAGACAGCAGGATGGAACATGGACTTTCAAAGTTAGGCTGGGGCTCTGAGTGCCATAACCAAGGATTTGCAGATCCCAAAGTTTCAGCAGCACCTCATTTTCCAAGTAAAACTCTTGAGGCAGAAACACAGCATATCCAGGCCCATCTGTCGCCCTAGAGACTCCTCTCGGGCACTTAAAGAAAGCTTAACAAATCCCAGGGTCTAACTCCTTTCTCTCCGGCCTGAGTCAATAATTATCGTAATGATAACAGCCACAGTTACTAATTACAGGACACCTGTCTTGGGCCAGGTGCTGTCTGATGTATTTTGAATAGTCAATCTCATTTTTTTCTAACCGTAATTTCTCCAGTAGGTACTACCACAATGACCCTTTTACAGATGAAGAGACAGAGGCTTCAAGGGGAAAAACAACCTCATGATCACAGAGCTGGTCAGTGAAGATCCAGGACTAGAGGCCAGCCTGAGGCATGGATTCCAGGCCAGGCTTTTCACCACCACGCCGTGCTGTCTCTCACCTCTCCCAGCTCTCCAGCCTCTGTGGGGCAAGAGATCCTAACTCAGTCTCTCTTCTATTTTGTTTTTGCAGTATTGATTAGAACGTATAATAACTGTCTACAGTTGCTATCATTTATGGCTTTATGGTCTCAGGGTAAGCAGCAGTAGGGTGTAGCAGAGTGACCGTTGGGCTGTGGTTAGATGGGAGTGGGTTTGCATTTAAGCTTCACCATCACAAGTCTGTCATTCATCATTCCAAGAACTTGTTTCCCAATCTCAGGATGAGCCCGTTCTCAGCTCACTGGATGTGTGAGAAGTTTATGAGATGCGAGGCCCATGAGCTCAAAGGCTTTAAGGTGGGCACCAGAAATGACCGATGCTGCTAGGGTCACACAGCAGGGAGTGGTAGGGATCTGGGCAGTGCATGGTCCCACCTAGGTGCTCAAACCCAAGTAACTTCAAGAATTGGACCAACCAGACAAAAATTGCAACCAGATTTGTCCTGAGAGCCACTGGGTTGAGACCTCTGACAGATGTTAAACTGCTTTCAAAACTTGATGTGCATAGAAATATAATGGATTGTTTTTATTATTCAAAATTATAAGTTGTCTATCATGTGCCAGGTATTGAATTTGGTATAATTAATTGAATAATACGAGGGACCTGGGAGCAGGTGCTCTGCCTGCCTGCTTGCCTGCCTGCTTTGTCTTTTACAGACATTTAATCAGCTCCAACTCATGAGGCCTGTATGAGATGCTGGGGACACAGTGATGAATCAGACATAGTCACAAGGTCCGTTCCCTCAAGCTGTTCCCAGACTAGTGGGAGAGATAGGCTAATAAAGATACTTCTGCTTTCCAGGGCTACGTGCTATGAGGTAGGCTTAGAAAGCACAGAGGAGGGACGCCCAACCCAGATACAGCAGTGGAGTCGGGGACAGAAGAGATGATCAGCGAAGGCTCCTAGAACAATGGTCTACCAACAACTGGTCCCACCCTTGAGAAGGTTGTGAAATCAATTTAGTGCCTAGCAACCAGCATTTAAAAAAATAAATAGAATAGAAAACATCAGGTCAAGCACAGTGGCTCACATCTATAATCCCGGCACTTTGGGAGGCCCAGGCAGGTGGATCACCTGAGGTCAGGAGGTCAAGACCAGCCCGGCCAACATGGTGAAACCCTGTCTCTACCAAAAATACAAAAATTAGCTGGGTGTGGTGGTGCATGCCTGTAGTCTCAGCTACTTGGGAGACTGACACAGGAAAATTGCTTGAACCTGGGAGTCGGAGGTTGCAGCGAGCTGAGATCACACCACTGCACTCCAGCCTAGGTGACAGAGTGAGACTCCATCTCAAAAAAAAAAAAAAAAAGAAATGAAAATATCATAGAATGTTGCATGTACAAAATACATCACGTGTGCACGTGTGTATGTTCTGGATCATGATGTAAAACATTCCTTACTGTGGATCAAAGGTTTGAGAGCTATTGTTAGACTATGTTGCCTGCCCTCAACCCCAAAGCCTGGCTTCAAAAAATTTTGATACATGGAAGGATGGATTTAAAATCTCACAGCAAAGGTGACTCTTCTTCCGGTGGCCCAGCCCGTGACCTGCTGTACAATAAGCATTCCAGCTCTGACCCACCCAGGTGGCATGTGCTTCATAATAGCAGTGGCTGAGGCCCTTGTGTTTACTCTGGGATGGCCTCAGTCACCTATCTCAGGTCCGGAGGCCCAGCAGCCTGCGCCTTCAGGATGCCAACAGGAAGCACTGTTTGTGGGGGCAGATTGGAATGCAGCGGAGAGAGGTCCCTGGCGAAAACAGAAGAGGGACAGGAGCCTGAATCAGTCCCTCGCAGGGTGAGGTGAGTCAGGGGTAATGACTAGGTGGCCACAAACAGAGACTCCTTTTTAGTGGTTTCTCAGGACACTCCGAACTTCATCTGTCCTATAATATTAGGACCAAAATACTCCTTGGCTACCTTTCTCCTCTGTCATAGACTCTTACTTAAGGTTGGAAAGGCCCTAGAAATTATCCAGCTCAACTCTCTCATTTTACAGAGAAAGAGAAAGGGGCCCAGAGAGGGCAGGCATTGGCCCAGGGTCATCCAGCAGGCAGCCCGAGAGCCGGGGCCAGGACCAGGAACCCAGGTCACCTACCCCATCACCCTGAGCCCATGGTCCTTGGCGTGCTCCTCTCTCCCACCATCTTACCAGAAGGCTCTCCTACCTAATCTTACCTCCTTTGGCCTCTTCTCTATATGTAATCAAAGAAGTCTTTCTAGAGAACAAATGAGTTAGGATGCTACCTGCCTAGAGCCTTCCCTTGCTCCCCACTGCCTTAGGGTAAAAGACACCCATAATCTTTGCCCTCACCCTGCTCTTCGTCCCCTTTTATACTGTTAGTTCATGCTCCTGAACTACTTGGAGCTCCCTAGATATGACATGTCCTCTCCCAATGGTGATCATACTGTCCCCTCTGCCTTTAACACTCTTACCAACCCTGCTGCGTTTGTCAGCTTTTTTTAGGTTATAGAGTAGATCTTCATTTTTCCAGGAAACCTCCTTGGCTTACCAGACTCCAGGGTAAAGTGTCCCTACTGAGTTCTCTGGCAGCAGCTCTATGATGTTATGATCCATGTTGCCACCAGTTTCTCCTGGCCCCTGAGAGAAGACTGGGTATAGAAGACAATTCTGCCATCCCTTAGAAGAAAGGGAATGCTGTTTGGAAACCAGCAGTTCTCCAGGGTATCTCTTGGTACTTCTGGTGACCATAGTAAAAATTAATAAAAAACTAACCCAACAAACTACATAACCAACAAAGGCAGGATCACTAAGGGTATGGACCCTTCAGGAATGAAGGTTTTGATCACTCTGCTAGGTAAAAAGCCAGGCCAATGGAAGGGTGGGCTGAAGGCCAATGGAACATGGGATGAATAATGGAAGAAGGAATTTATAAATATTAACTACAGCCTCATGACCAGTTACAGAAAGAGAACTATAGAAGTGATACAGTTTTTTCTCCTTGCTTGTATGTGCATGTATATCTGTGTCTATGTCATCTATCTTTCCATTTATTCATCTATATACACATTTGGAAAGCACAGAGGAGGGAAGCCCAACCCAGACACAGCAGTGGAGTGTGAGACAGAAGAAATGGACAGGCTGACTGAGAGGCGGAGCTTGCCATGAGCTAAGGCTGCACCATGGCTCTCCAGCCTGGGTGACAGAGTGAGACTCTGTCTCAAAAACAAACAAACAAAAAACAAAAGAGACCAAGCACAGTGGCTCACGCCTATAATCCTAGAACTTTGGGAGGCTGAAGTGGGTGGATCACCTGAGGTCAGAGTTCAAGGCCAGCCTGGCCAACATGGCAAAACCCCATCTCTACTAAAAATACAAAAATTAGCTGGGCATGGTGGCACATGCTGTAATCCCACTACTTGGGAGGCTGAGGCAGGAGAATCACTTGAACCACAAGGCAGAGGTTGCAGTGAGCCGAGATCCCACCATTGCACTCCAGCCTGGGCAGCAAGAATGAAACTCCTCCTCAAAAAAAAAAAAAAAAAAGCTACTGACTCTCAGCCCCAAAGTGACCCTTCTATACTCAACTTGGCAATGCTGGGACCAGAACTGTCTGAACGTTAGTTTTACCAGCCGGCTCCTTGTTAGGGGCTGTAGGCAGACAAAGTCTTGCTCCTTTCTGTTGTCCTTGTTGTTCATGCCAGGGGCATCTCAGCAGTGTCACTGCACTTCCAGTTTCCAGTTTTTCCCACACTCCTAGAATCGGCTTCCTCTCTCTCTTAGAGGTTCCACTGGGCAGTGCTCCCCGCCGCCAGAGGTCTGGGTCCCAGCTCTGCAAGAGCCATGCTCTGAGCTCCCAGGAGCCAGCCCCAGCTGCCCTCTGCTCAGGGGTCTGGGTGGCAGGTCCTGGGGGGTCCCTCTGTTAACCTCCTAGGTTCTCACAACCTAATCTTTTCCTTTTGTCCCTAGTCCTTGAGGGGTGCCTGCATCCTTCAGTTCTCTGTTACCTCAATGTCTTCCTTTGCTTTTCCAGTTCCCTGGTAGCCACCAATTTCCTGATATTAAATTATTTCCATTTTTCTTCTATTATTTATTTATTTATTTTTGAGATGGAGTCTCGCTCTGTCACTCAGGCTGGAGTGCAGTGGTGCGATCTTGGCTGACTACAACCTCTGCCTCCCAGGTTGAAGCAATTCTCCTGCCTCAGCCTCCTGAGTAGCTAGGTCTACAGGCACATGCCACCATGCCTGTCTAGTTTTTTTGTATTTTTACTAGAGACAGGGTTTCACTGTGTTAGCCAGGATGGTCTCAATCTCTTGACCTTGTGATCCACCTGCCTTGGACTCCCAAAGTGCTGAAATTACAGGTGTGAGCCACTGTGCTGGCAAATTCCGTTTTTCTAACTGAACTCCTACTGATACAAGTAAATATAATGCAGAGTTCTTTCTCACACGATCTTACAGTCTAGTGGGAGAGATACAGATTAGGCAAATAATTATATTTAATTATGTTGAAATAAGTGTCATGAAGGAAAAGCACAAAGTATATTAGCATATTAAAGGCCCTGAGAAGTTCTGCAGTAAATAAGCCTGGTTAGCATTCTTTCGGGCAACTTCTCCTTGTCTTATTTGACCGAGAAACTTCATGGTGAACTTATGAGCACCGAGCAGAGTTAGTGTGCTACGGAGTAGTGCATTGTGCACATGGAAAAGGGAAGTCATTGAGAAAATGCGAGCGGGGGACTTGGAGCGTGAGCATTGCCATGTTCCTCCAGTAGCATCCAGTGGGTTAAGGGCAGCTCAGCTCCAGGATTCCAGTCACAGGATCAGCTGACAATTCTCCTTGCCCTTTTTTTTTTGAGACTGAGTCTCACACTCTGTCTCCAGGCTGCAGTGCAGTGGCACAATCTTGACTCACTGCAACCTCCGCCTCCCAGGTTTAAGCGATTCTCCTGCCTCAGACTCCTAAGTAGCTGGGACTATAGGCGCATGCCACCATGCCCAGCTAATTTTCGTATTTTTAGTAGAGATGGGGTTTCACCATGTTGGCCAGGATGGTCTTCATCTCATGACCTGGTGATCCACCCACCTCGGCCTCCCAAAGTGCTGGGATTACAGGCATGAGCCACTGCGCCAGCCTCCTTGCTCTTATTCCCACCCCACAAGGCACCTTTCTGGCCATCGCTGACTTACTGAGTAAATTTCCCGGTAGGGAGAGGATGCTCTCATTCACCACCGCAGACGTTCTGGTCTACCTGGCAGTTTCTTTCTCATTATAGAGCAAGGTTTCTT
>NW_016107624.1:2319927-2364180 GCF_001604975.1 Cebus imitator | reverse complement strand
CGGGGTTTCACCATGTTGACCAGGATGGTCTCGATCTCTTGACCTCGTGATCCACCCGCCTCGGCCTCCCAAAGTGCTGGGATTACAGGCTTGAGCCACTGCGCCCGGTGACCTAGGTCTTTATAGGTACCATCCATCCCTTAAGACTATCTGCAAAATGTGTGTGTGTGCGTGCACGTGTGTGTACATGTGTGCATGCATGGACATTTTTCTGGCAAGAGGGTCCATATCTTTTGATATTCCTAGTGGGAGTGTGACTCCAGAAAAGGGAAAGGCTAGGAATCACTGCACTCAAGGAAAATGTTTCTATTATTTTGTATATTGATCTCCTGTGAGTGTGGTCACTGTCAATGGGTTCTTCTCAGTCTGATCAGCCTTGTGTTGACTCACCAAACTGAGGTTCTGGATTCTCCAAGATACCTACTTCCCCGGCTAAAGGACTAACCAACCTTCTTGGACCTCAAGGGATCACTCCCCTCCAGGCTGCTGCCTGTGCCATTTCCTCTCGCCGGGAAACCGTCTCCCCAAGCCTTGAGATCAACTTCCAGTTTCTCTTTGGGTCTCAGCTAAGTCATTTCCTCCTTGAAACCTTCCCTGACTTACCGCTTCAGGATGTGATGCCCCTTCTTTGTGCTCCGACAGCATCTGTCCCACCTCTCTGGGGCTCCTACTTTCCCTTCCCCACTGTTTTTCCCTTCATTGTGTTTGTCCCATGATGCAGTTAACTGTTTACGGTACTTCTCTGCCACCTTTAGAATGCAAGCTCCACAAAGAAGGTAGACTGTCCAGCTTTGCTCCCTTTTCCCCCATCACCAAGCACGGTGTCTAGCATACAGTAGGTGCCCATTTAAATAGAAGGAATGTACGCAAAAATAAGTACCTTAATCCTTTCAGTGTGACTTTATGTGCCATCACAGCTAGACCACAAATGTCCTTCAACTTCACTCTAGGACTAGGTACAGATTTGCCAGCCACGAGAAGTCCAAAAAATTCAGGTAATCAATTTTTGTCTTTTATCAGCAAAAGCTTCTTTCTCATCAAGTGCATGCATAATCTGTACATGCAGATGCGCATACTTATATGTGGGTGAAGAGAAAAACGAGCTGCAGTGTTGGGAGAAACCTACCTGCGTTTCTCAGAAAGCGGTTCCTATAGTCCTTGATTACCCTCGTGACCGGGTTATAGAAGCCGTCTCCACAATCATACCAGCCCTTGGGGATTTTTCTAGGTGGGTCCATATTGGTGAGTTGAGCCATACCTTGAAAGAACACAATGGGCAATTAGTTCACCATCAAGGCCAAATCCAAACCCAATGCTCCCATAAGGTCCACTTGTGACTGGTGGCTCATGTGACTATCTGGCTCCATTGTTGAACTTAAATACCCCCTACACAGGGCAAGGAGCAAACCCAGCAGAAACAGTGCCCCAAAGGAACTTTCTGAAAAATGGTTCTATGGAACAGGGTCTTGGGAACTAGACCCTCTGTCTTCTTCTTCCTTTGACCCCATTCTCCTCCATTTCTTGGGATACCATGACAAAGGGCACAGGTTCTAAAGCCAGACAGACTCTAAGGATGGGTCAGAGTTGACAGATGGTTAGGAGAGCATCATGTCCAGAAGATGGGTGGCATTCAAAGCATGGGCAGAGACCAGAGGCATGGATCCTTAGGCCCCACTCTGGAAACCTTGTAGAGCAGAGCACATGTGAAGGAGAACAGCACTAAAAAAATGGATCAGGTGGACAAGGGGCAGGTAGGTGGTGAAGAACCTTGACTCTCACCCAAATTACCATGGTGGCTGCCACTTATTGAATGTTTATTATGTGCCAGGCATTGCGCTCCTATTTTATTTAATCCTGTGAGCAACTCTGTAGCCCCATTTTACAGATAAGAAAACTGAGGCTCAGAGAAGTTAAAGTAACTTTCCCAAGGTTATCCAGCTAGGAAGCAGTCCAGCTCCGGAACCTGTATGTTCAGCTGCCAATGTCAGGGGAGGAGACAGCCTAGGTGCAGCCACAGGACCAGGGACACTGGGATCTCTGGGAGGGAAAGAAGAGTGAGTGCACCTTTTAGGTCATGCACCTTATGTGTGTGTATCTTGAAATACCATGGCTCAGGTAAAGGGAGAGGTTGGAATAAAAAACTTCTGAGGTTCCAACTTTGTTCCTATAATTCCTTGTTCTCTGGACTGAGGGCTGGATGCCCACTGAGCTGACAGCACCATGTCCACAATTCAGTGTCTTGCACACAGTAGGTGCTCTTTTTTTTTTTTTTTTAGATGGAGTTTCGCTCTTGTTGCCCAGGCTGGAGTGCAATGGTACAATCTCAGCTTACTGCAACCTCTGCCTCCTGGATTCAGGCGATTCTTCTGCCTCAGCCTCCCGAGTAGCTGGGATGACAGGCATGTGCTGCCACACCCAGCTAATATTGTATTTTTTTTTAGTAGAGACAGGGTTTCTTGATGTTGGTGAGACTGGTCTTGAACTCCCAACCTCAGGTGATCCACCCGCCTTGGCCTCCCAGAGTGCTGGGATTACCAGCATGAGCCACTGCAGCCAGCTAGTAGGTGCTCTTGTGTTGCTTAATGACATACCTATCCCCAGACCTGACACTGACCCTGACCCTGACCCTAACCCTAACCCCATGTGTACTGGCTAATGTTGACTGAACACTGACTCCATGTCAAGCACTTTACAGCCATTCTCTCACTGAAGCCTCATGCCAATGCCCATCTCATGGATGCTCAAAGAGGTCGTAGGATACTTTTTTTTTTTTTTTTTTTTTTTTNGCATGTGATGAATGACAGGGAGTATTATTTTCCAGAGCATCTCCTGTTCTGCCAGTGTCCTATCAAGAAAACAGTTAGCATTCCTCTTTTTTGTTTTTAGGAGATGAGGTCTTGCTATGTTGCCCAGGCTGGAGTGCAGTGGCTGTTCACAAGTGTGATCCCACTAGTGATCAGCACAGGAAGTTTTGACCTGCTCGGTTTCCAGCCTGTGCCAGTTCATCTCTCTTTAGGCAAGCTGGTGGTTCCCCACTCCCGGGAGGTCACCATATTGATGCCAAACTTAGTGCAGACTCCTGATCGGCATAGTGCACTACAGCTCAGAACTCCTGGGCTCAAGTGATCCTCCCACCTCAGCCTCCCAAGTAGCTGGGACTACAGGCACATACCACCATGCCTGGCCACAGGACACTTTTAACCCTCACTTTGCCTTGCAGGCAGGGCGAGTTGCCCTAACAATGCCAGCCCCAAGAGGCAAAGTGTGGAGTGACAAGGGAAGGAAGTATCTACTTAGAATCGAGCTGCTCTGCTGAGGGTCACTGGAGGGGAAGGGGAGAGCCAGGCAGGTTTGGGGAAAGCCATGACAGTGCCTTTGAGACTGGCAGAGGCTCAGCTTTGGCAAAACCAGCCAATGTGTGAAAGCGGAGGCCTAAGGCTGAGGGCTTTTTGCCCACAGCCTTAATTGGGGTGAACAGCCCATGATAAAGTCCAGGCCTCCCATCATAAGTAATTGGGGAGGAGCGATTTGCAAGGTTCCAAAGTTGCAGCCAGATTGGCAGCTCTTTGAAGGAACAGATGATGTCCTTTCAGCTCTGGGTCTCCCTGGGGCCAGCCAGTGTCTGACATACAGTAGGAGCTTAGGAAATGTTTCTTAATGTCATTGCCTTAACTCCCCTACGCGCATACTTCACCCTGCACTGTGATGTCGATATCATTATCCCTGTTTGACAATAATTCTTTAATGAGCACCCACTGCACACCAGGCAATATGCTAGGGCCCTGCCCTCATGTTGCTCACAGCTGGCTTGGGAAGATGAGCTGAAAACTCATGATCCAAGCCCTGGGGGGAGATTATAGTTGCTCTTTGATATTCCCCAGGGAGACCTTACCTGGTGTGGGAATTCAGGGAAGGGGGTCCTAGCTTCAGGACATGGAACTGAGATTTGAAGGATGGGAAGGAGTTATTTGGGTAAAGTGAGAGGGTTAAAGTATTCCAGGCAGAGGCTGGAAATGGTGGCTCATGCCTGTAATCCCAGCACTTTGGGAGGCCAAGGCAGGTGGATCACCTGAGGTCAGGAGTTCAAAACTAGCTTGGCCAACATGGCAAAACCCTGTCTCTATTAAAAATAACAAAAATTAACCAGGTGTGGTGGTGGGTGCTTATAATCCCAGCCACTCAGGGAGGCTGAGGCACAAGAATCACTTGAACCCAGGAGGCGGAGGTTGCAGTGAGTTGAGATCACACCACTGCACTCCAGCCTGGGCAACAGAGCAAGACTCTGTCACACACACACAAAAAAACAACGTATTCCAGGCAGAGAGAATGGCAGGAAAAAGTGTGGTCTCTTTGAGAAATGGAAAGAAAGCAAGCATGCAAGAGGGGCAGAGAAAAACTGAGAAGGGTGGGTAGCCCAGGATTAGGCTGGGATATCAGCAGGGGCCAGGGAATGTCAGCATTTCTGATAATTTGAAACCTTATTTTGAGGGCATAGGAGGCACTCAAGGGTGTTGGGGTCAGGGGGCAATCAGATTCACATTTTAAAGGATGTAAGTGGCCAGGCATGGTGACTCACACCTGTAATCCCAGGTTGAGGAGGGAGGATTGCTTGAGGCCAGGAGTTCTAGACGAGCCTGGGCAACATGGCAAGACCCCATCTCTATAAGAAACTCAAGAAAAATAAAATTCACCAGGAGTGGTGGTGCATGCCTATAGTCCCAGCTACTTAGGAAGCCAGATCTCTTGGCAGGAGGATGGCTTGAGCCCAGAAGTTCAAAGTTACAGTGAGCTATGATCTCACCACTGCACTCCAGCCCGGGCAACGGAGCAAGACACTGTCTCAAATAAATAAATAAATAAATAAATAGAATAAATAAAGATGGAAGTGGCTGCGGAATGGAAAATGACCTCAAGGGGGTCAAGTGGGAAGTCAGGTCATCAAGGGGAGCCATGATGGAGGGCTGGAACAGGGCAGTGGCAGAGAGACTATGAAGAGAACGCTGACTGGCACGTGGAAGTGCTCAATAAATATTTGTTGAATAAACAAATGAAAGAATACATTTCAGAGGTAAAATCCTTAGGGCCCAGTGATCGATTGCACTTAGGGGACGAGGGAAGGGAGGATTAGGCTTGCCTAGGTGGATGGGCATGCCACATTCAGGGAGGCAGCCATCATGGTGGGAGTGACAATGAATTCAGTGCAGAGAAGTTGGGGAATGACCAATACAGGTGTCAGGGAAGCTGGCTGCAGGGATCTGAGGCTCAGGGATTCTGATTTCAATTTAGAAGCTGATGGTAGTTGAAGGCTTAGAAGTGTATCAGCTTGTTCAGGAAGAGTGTATAGAATGATAATGAAACAGTGCCTAAGCTAGAGAGCCCCGGGAACCTCAACATGAATAATGGGGTGGGGGGAAGTTGAGGAGGTATTGGCAAAGAAGACTAGGGATAGGAGAAGAATAGCAGAGGAAGTGTCAGGAGGGCAAAGGGAGAGAAGGTGACTCACCTGGTCAATTAACTGACTCAGGTCATGAAGCCGGGAAGGGAAGGAGTTGGGGGTTTGAGCTCCGGTCTGCCTGACTCCAGTGCCTGGGGGCTTCCTGGAGACTTCTGCCCTGATGGAGGTTGACTTGCGCAGGCTCATCCAGGTATTGACAGGGAATGCTAGGACTCAAACCCACGCTTTCTGGCTCCATGCTCTGCCAACTATAGCACATGGTCTCTCATAACCCAAGTTGGGATTGTTTTTATGGTATACAGAGTTGTTTTCCCATCTGTCATTTTGGATACATTATTTCCACTGTGCCAAAAACCACACTCTTCTTGAGGTTCCCTTATCTCAAACACATCCCAGAAACACTCAGATGAGCCTTTTAAGGTGCCAGTCTCTGAATCCAGACATGTGGCCCAAATGTAGCCCTCCGTAATGGAACATGGTGTTTTGCAGAAAGGACGCATGATACAGGGGATCTCAGAGAGGAAGACTGGGTCTCCAGTGTGAGCTCTGCCACTGGAAACTGTATCTGGACTCCACAGCCTCAACTTGGAGTGACATGGGACTAGGAAGGCTCACTGGGTGGGGTCATCTGGACACTAGGGAGACAGAGATTACAGAGAGCCTCCCCAGCACCTGATACACAAAGCACATGCTCTGTCAGTACTGCCTTTGCCTTTACTTCTTTCTTTTTAAAATATTTACATAATTTATGGTTACAGTAGGTACTACAAATAAGAATAACTGATATGTATTTTATCATATGTGTATTTTATTGTATCATATGTAATACATATGATATGTATCTTATCATATGTGTACCTGCATGCATTCAAGGCACTGTTTTAAACACCTGACATGAATTATCTTATTTACAACAATCTTGGGAGACAGATGATGCTACTGACCCCATTTTAATCTCTTTTTTTTTTTTCAAGACCAGAGTTTCACTCTGTCACCCAGGCTGGAGTGCAGTGGCGCGATCTCAGCTTACTGAAACCGCCTGAGTTCAAACGATTCTCATGCCTCAGCCTCCCGAGTAGCTGGGATTACAGGCATGCCACCACACCCAGTTTGTTTTTGCATTTTTAGTAGAGATGGGGTTTCACCATGTTGGCCAGCTGATCTGGAAGTCCTGACCTGGCATCTGAAAGTGCTGGGATTGCAGGCATGAGTTATTGCACCCAGCCAATCGACCCCATTTTGAAGGGGAGAAACTGAGGTGCAGTAGGTAAAGTCCCTTGCTCATGGTCCTCTGGCTAGCACAGTGGAGCTGAGATGTGAGGATTGGCCTTACTGGCTCTTTTGTATTCTGCGCCTGCTCAGTTCCTCTTTCCCTTTAAGTTACTTCAGTAGAATACATTCATTTCATCTCAATAGTACCAAAAAGCAAAAACAAAAAAAAAAAAAAAAAAAAAAAAAAAAAAAAAAAAAAAAAAAAAAAGAAAAAGTTACTTCAGTAGGCCATAGTCCACTTCTCTGAAACTGTCTTTAGCTTCCCTCTTTGAGGATGAAGGAAAGGGTGGGTGCTTGGGTACCTGCGGGCTTCAAGCCATTGCGAATCTCTGTGAAAAACCTCCGATCATAGCCATCGCAGTAATGCCAGTTCTTCTCATCATAGTGCAGCCCATCTGCGAAGGTGTATGTGCCCTGCAAGACAAGGAGCACACACGTGTGTCTGAGGAAGCCGAAGGCTTTTGGCCAAGAGGTTTGGATGTCAAGGAAAGAGGGGGCTTTCTAATGGCCACCGTAAAGAAGTGGTAACTGTCACAATTATGGTTGTGACGACGAGAGGGAATGGGTGTAAGTGCTGGGCTCTGTCCGTGCCACTCAAAGCAGGTGAACTCACTTTGGCAGATGAACTTGGGCAGATAACCCACTCTCTCTGGCCCTTCATGTCCTCATTTGTAAGTTAATGAGGGTGTACACAAAATAGGGTTGATTGAAAAATCATTGAGATAGCACACGTGAAGCATTTAGCAGACTGCCTGGCTGTGATGGTCGATTTTGTGTGACAACTTGACTGGGTTAAGGGAAGGTGATACCCAGATAGCTGGTAAAACATTTCTGGGTGTGTCCGTGAGGGCGTTTCTGGAAGGGATTCACATTTTAATTGGTAGACTGAGCAAAGAGGTGCCACCCTCACCAAAGCGGGTGGGCATCACACAATCCATTGAAGGCCTGGATAGAACAAAAAGGGAGAGGAAGCACCAATTCACTTATTCTGCTTGCACTGCAACATCCACCTTCTCTTGCCCTTGGACATCCACATTCCTGGTTCTTGGGTCTTTGAACTCTGACTTCGACTTAAATCATTGACCACCCCCCCCCGCCACCCCGCCGCAGTTGAGGCCCTTGGGTTTGGACTGAAACTCACTAACAGCTTTCCTGGGCTTCCAACTTGCAGAGGGAAAACTGGGAGGCTTCTTAGCCTCCATCATCTTGTGAGCCCATCCCTGATCTAAATCTCTTTCCATACATCTCTATATATCCTATCAGTTCCGTTTCTCTGAAGAACCCTGACTGACACACTGACACAAAATAAGCACTCAACAAATGTTATTATTCTTTTATTATTATCATAGCTGGAAAGGTCAGAGCCATCAGCCATGGCCCTTTGTCCAAACACATACATTCTGCTTTTGCTGCCTTAGTGCTAAAGGAAGCCTCAGGATGTAGAAATTGCATTGGCCTGGACATCAGGAAACCTGGGTGGAAATTCCAGTGATACTATTAATTCTCTGTGTGACCTCGGGTAAGTCACATCCCCTTCCTGGGGCTTAGACTCTCCAAGCTATAAAACAAGGAGCATTTCTTAACTTTTTTAGGTCATGAGTCAGGCCCCAACATGCTCTTAGTGAAGCTGATAAAAACTATAGATAATTTTCCTGGAGAAAAACTTAGTCTCCTTTACACAGAAACTTTTCTATATAAATCAAGAGGTTTTAGTGACTCCTCGAATTCTATTCATGACCCACAAATACCAGGTTAAGAATCCTTGGATTAGGTAAATTATAATGATAGCAGCATTATATCAGTAGGTAGGAAGAGCTAACACTTATCAAGTGCTTCTATGTGCCAGGACCTTGGTGTTTGTGTATACTGCCTTATTTACTCTTATGACCATCCTAGGAGGTGCCTTGTACTATTGTGGGAGGCTGAGTAATGGTCCCCCGTAGATGTCCCTGTCTGCTGCAACTTGTGAATATGCTACCTTACATGGAAAGAGGGACTTTGAAGATATAGCTAAATGAGAGATCCTGACGTGGGAAGATTATTTGGAATATCTGGGTGTGCCAAATATAATTGCAAGGTCCCTATGAGAGGGAAGTAGTAAGGTCAGGGTGAGAGAAGACAAGATGATGATGAAAACAGAGGTTGGAGTGATGTGTGGCCATAAGCCAAGGAATGCAGGCAGCCTCTAGAAGCAGGAGAAGGCAAGAAGACAGATTTTCCCATAGAGCCTCTGGAAGGAATGCAGGCTGGCTGACCTATTTCAGACTTCCGATCCTCAGAACTGTAAAACAATACATTTGTGCTGATGTAAGACTAAATTTGTGGTAATTTGTTATAGCACCAATAGGTCACTAATGCAACTACTGTTCCAAGTTGATGGGTGAAGAAGTCTCAGGGAGGTGAAGTTGTGGGCCCAGTATCAGGCAGTAAGGGGTGTAACAGATGCAAACTCATCATGGCTTCTCCACAGGTCCTTCCAGATCTAGAGGGAGAGGGATCTAGAGCCCTGGGAGATCCAGAAGCTGGGAGAAATTAGTTGAGCAAGGTGGCGCACACCTGTAATCCCAGATACTCCGGAGGCTGAGGCAAGAGAATAGCTTGAACCCAGGAGGTGGAGGTTGTGGTGAGCTGAGATTGTGCCACTGCACCTCTGCCCTGGGTGACACAGTGAGACTCATTCTCAAACAAACAAACAACAACAAAACAATAACAACAACAAAAATGTGGAGGGAGAAGCAAAGAGAAGAGAGGGAATGGAAGGAGGTGGGCACCAGACAGGGAGGATGGGGCTCTTCCTGCCTGAGGATTTCTCCTCCACAGCCTATCCCCCCCAGTGATCACCTTTATGGCCAATCCGTTTTCCCAAACAGCATCGTATTGGCTCCCGTTGGGGTAGTACAGGGTTCCTTCACCATGAAACATGCCGTCCTTCATTTCCCCAACATATACTGTTTCAGTAGGGAGGATGTACTTGGCTTTGCCCTCCATCCTGTAAAGACACGGGGAAATCATTGAGCCCTTTGTGACAGCCGGAGCGTTGGGGCTGGCAGGGACAGAGCCAGCAGGAGCCCCATGCTCATCATCCTCGTCCTTATTGTCCCAGCAGTACTCTGCTGCAAACAAAATTTTTGTTTTGTTTCCCTCAAAAGCTCAAAAATGAAAAGAGGGGAGTAGAGTTTGGTCTGTTCATTCTCCCCTTCACCTAGGGGCTCACCCTCACCTTGGAGTTCTCACTGCCCCCTGAAATACATCCCGTTGGTAGGCCCAGAGAGTGTAGATATGTGTCCAAAGCCACACAGTAAAAGCTGTGGAGACTAGAGCCCAGGTTTTCTGGCAGCTGGTTCTGTAATTTCTCTGTTCCCCCATGACCAACCCATCCTTGCCTATTATGCCACCAGTGGAATATTTGGAAAAATATGAAATTTAGAGATAGGAGATAAGAGTTTGAATCTTACTTCACCATTTTATAAATATATTATCTTGGATACTGATATGGTTTGGCTGTGTCCCCACCCAAATCTCATCTTGAATTGTAGCTCCCATAATCCCCACATGTCATGGGGGGACCAGGTGGGAGGTAATTGAATCATGTGGGTGGCTTTTTCCTGTTCTGTTCTTGTGATAGTGAACAAATCTCATGAGATCTGATGGCTTTATAAAGGGAAATTCCCCTTAACATGCTCTCTTGCCTGCTGCCATGTAAGACGTGACTTTGTTCCCCCTTTGCCTTCCACCATGATTGTGAGGCCTTCCCAGACATGTGGAACTGTAAGTCCATTAAACCTCTTTCCTTTATAGATTACCCAGTCTTGGGTATGTCATTATAGCAGTGCGAGAACGGACTAATAAATATACTTCCCCAAACCTCTTTGCTTGTGCCTCCCTCCCTTCCTTCTCTTCCTTCTTTCCTTCCTTCCCTTCTTTCCTTCCTAACAAATATTTACAGAGCACCTACATTTTGTCAGGGACTATGCTGATGGTCCAACCTGCTGAATACAATATAGATTCAACGGCGATCAAGGTAGATGCAGTCCCTGTCTTTGGGGGACTCACAGTCTAGTGGGGACACAACTAAGCAATTATACAATATGTGGTAAGTGCTGTGCAGGAGGAAGACAGGTCCATACAGGAGAACAAGGCGGGGACACCAGCTTGATAAGTTGATTAGTTTCTTTGTTTTGTGTTTTGTTTTTTTCAAGACAGGGTCTCACTCTGTCTCCCAGGCTGGAGTGCAGTGGTGCGATCATGGCTCAATGCAGCTTTAATCACCTGAACTCAAGTGATCCTCCCCCCTCAGCATCCCAAGTAGCTGGGACCACAGGGTACCCCATCACACCCAGCTGGTTTAAAGATTTTTTTTTTTTTTTGGTAGAGACAGGGTTTCTCTGCGTTGCCCAGGCTGATCTCAAACTCTTGAGCTCAAGTGATCCTGCCTCAGCCTCCCAAAGTGTTGGGATTACAGGTGTGAGCCACCGCACTGGGCTGGCCAGTTTCTTTATGGGTGAAATGGCTGGCATTAATCCAGATAACGTATAATGATTTTCCCAGCAAAGGGCCTGACATATAGTGAGTGCTTAATAAATATGTTTTCATTCATTCCTTGTCCATTCCTCCCACAAGCTGAAGGCCTCTCCTAACTCTGATCTTCTTTAGGCTTTTGCTAGTACCTCTGTTGGGATGCTAAACACTTTCTACTTTGTATCGTAATTAGATATCTTAGCTCCTGCATTGAATTAAAACTTCTTTACTTGGTATCCTCAGCTCCTAGAACCACTAAGCAGGTGCTTCATAAATGTCTCCTGAGTAAAGAATGAAGGAAATAGAAAGACCAGTGAGTGAACAGAATGGACGACAAATTTGTTGAGATAGCTCAGTGAGATGATGGATGTGAAACCATAGCGGAATGCCTGGCATAGAGCAAGAACTTGAAAACGATTTCGCTTTTGCTCTAGTGTCAGACATGGGGGGAAGGGAGAACTCCTCTTCTTCCCTCCGCTACTTTTTGCTCGAGCTCACATCTATCATTTCTAAGCACTGCCTCCATATTAAAGTTCCACACCCTTCTCTGAAGTCAGACTCAACCCTTTTTCTTACTTCGAACTGGACATCACTATTCAGACCTCTCACAGACATCTCCAACTCGCCTAATACAGAACTCATCCCCTCCTCCCCTAAGCAGCACCTCCTTAGAGCTCTCTACTTCCATGAATGGTATCAGAATCCTCTGGTTCAAGGCCAGGAGCTGGGCCCTGGGCTGGGGCTGTAAATCATCTCTGGACAGGACTGGAGCCAATCAGCTGCCAACTCCTAGCAGTAAAATCCCCAAATTTCTCCTGCATTTTTCTTTCTTGTAGCTCCACTGCCTCTGCCTTGGCCCAGGGTTCTGCTGCCTCTTATTGGGACAACTGCAATGAACTCTGATTTGATCTCCCCATCTATACTTATCCTGCCTCCCTCCTCTCTCTCCCTCCCTCTCACCTTCTCCTCCCTCCTTCTTTTTATCCTTTCCTCTCTCTCTCCTTCCCTTCCTTTTTTTCCTTCCTTCTCTTCCATTTAAAAAAATTCATTCAAGGTGAAAAGCCTGCCTTGTAAATTCAAAGTAAGTTAAAAAGAAGAAAAAAGCCACTTTATAATGAAGACTTCAATCCATAATAAGGATATGATTACCAGATCTCAAATACCTATCAGATTAGCTGGGCATGGTCGTGCATGTCTGTGGTCCCAGCTACTTGGGAGGCTGAGGTGGTAGGATCGCTTGAGTCTGTGGGGAGGAAGTGGGGGGAACAGAGGTGGTAGACGTTGCAGTGAGCCAAGACTGCACCAGTGCACTCCAGCCGGGATGGCAGAGTGAGACCCTGTCTCAAAAAACAAAAACAACTTATCATTCATTCAGCCAACATTTACTGAGTCCCTACCACATATATGCACCATGAGGAGAGATACACAGATGAAATAAGTTTTATTTCCTGATGCTTGGCTCTACCAAGCGTCTATCAGTGGTTCTTCCACCTCCAGAATTGTGCATGGTATTGACATTTTTTTGCCAGAGTACAGACTGCCTGTCCAAATTCCCCTCACATGGCTCCTCCTGGCACAACCCGCTCTCCTCACAAACTGGACTGCCCGCTCTAGTTTATACATGCCCTCTGCTTAGAAACATTCTTCACCTTGCATCTCCAATCACCTAAATCCTACCCAACCTTCAAGGCCCATTTCAAATGTTATCTCTTCCATGAAGCCTTTAAGGATGGCTCCATCTGTATGTGTCCTCTGAAGAGGCCCAGCAGCAGGGCTCTACTGTAGGAAGCACATGGGCTTTGGAGTCTGACAGACCTGGGTTTTAATATCTGCTTTGCCAAATGCTAACTAAGTGACTTTGGGCAAGTTATATAATTCCCCTGAGCCTTAGTTTTTCCCATCTGTAAAACAAGATGATGATATCTATCTTAAAGAGTCCCTGTGAAGAGAAGATGCAGGCAAAGCCACTTAGAGCACAGTAGTTGCTACACAAGTGCTAGTGGCATTCCTTCCTCCCCTGTGTCTGTAGGTCTTTTCTGGCACTTACCTTGTGGTGCTTTGCAATGGAGTTATCTAGAACTCAATTGTGTGACTACTCCAAAGAAACTGTGATATTGAGGTCAGACGGATCCTACATTAACTTTTAATTTTTTAAATATTCACACATGGTACGGGGAAATCATGTCTCTTTCAAGTTTTTTTTTTAAAGCAGATTTATTGAAGTGTAATTGGCATACAATAAGCCATATGTTTAAAATATACAGTTTGATATATTTTATCATCCACCTGGGAAACCATCATCACAGTCAAGACAACATATCTATTCCCCTAAAAGTTTCTGCATGCCCTTCTGTGACACTTCCTCCTTGCCCCTGCCCACAATCCTCATCTCTAGGCAACCACTGACGTGCTTTCTGTCACCATAGATTTGCATTTTCTAGAATTTGACATAAATGGAATCATACAGTATCTACTCTTTCTTTGTCTGGCTTCTTTCACTTAGCATAATTTTTTTGAGATTCATTCATGTTGTTCTGTGTACTGATAGTTCACTCCTTTTTACTGCTGAATAGTATTCCAATGAATGGATATACCACAATTAGTTTCTTCATTCCCCTATTGATGACATTTCAGTTTGTTTCTAGTTTTGATTATTATAAAGGTTGCTATGAATACTTGTATACGTGTCTGTGTATAGATAAACACTTTCATTTCTGGGGTAAATACCTATGAGTAGAATGGTGGTTTAACTTTTTAAGAAACTGCCAAACTTTTCCAAAGCAGTTGTACCTTTTTGACATTCCCATCAGCTGTGGGGAGTTTATATAGGCTTTTTAAATCAAATGTTAGATATCAACTTCCTACTGTATAGAGAAGTTATTCTATTCATTTAAGCTCCAAAAGGAAAATATCCCCTCCCCAAATTAAAAAAAAATCTACTGTCTACCATATATAAATAACATCTATATATGATCATGACGTATTCCTCGGAACACCGCTGCTGAACATTCATCATTGCCTTCCCATTTTTCAGATGAGGAAACTGAGGTGTGGATGGTTAATTAAACAAGAAGCAAGTGGCAGAGTTGAGCCCAGACCTGTCTCATGCTGAAGACTTTTTTCCTCTACTATGTTGTCTCTCTTTCTTACATGCTGAAATTTGAGATGCCCCAAATAGAACTCTAGTTAACTGTTGTTAAAAAGAACAAAATCAACATCGAACACATGTCCAACTTATGAAAATAAGTATAACAAGTGAAAAACTGCTGACTTCTTGCTAGTTACGGGAAGTTGGGAAGTTCTGTTCAGGTCTGGGAATCCCTATTATGGTTACAGAGGTACCAAACAACCCCAAGCAAAACCCAAATTCCTAGGGACAGAAGCATGGACATGGCTAATATGATATACAAACCCAATGAAAAATACACAAGGCCAAAGGCAAATGGTTGAATGTCTTCCCTCTTACCTCGTCTGTGTGCTTCTCTCTCACACATACACAGCCCATTGAAAATTAATGTAGTTTCTCAACTTTTTGTATTAAAATGTCCAATACCCCATATCTATCTGCTAAAATTTTACCACCTTCACTGTAGCAGAGCCTTGTGAAAAGTAAGAACGTGGTTTGGACAGAGGATTGGGTTCAAATCCTGACTCCATTACCTCCTAGCTGTGTATCCATAATGGCGGGCAAGTCATTTTGCTTCTCTTAACTTCTGTTCCTTCATTTGCAAGGTCAGCCTGAACGATCTCACTGAATAGTGAGATGGGGCACACAGCAAGCACCTCTGCCACTTACCTGCTAATTAGGACAAGTGTCTCAAGCCCTGTAAAGGTCACCTTTCTTACCCAGAAAGATAATAACATATTCCTTGCAAGACTGATATAAGGATTAGAGATAGCATCTCATAGCATCCCTACCACCTTCTTCTAGGAATCTATCCCCTATCCCTGCCCAGACCACAGATCCCTTTTTCCTATGAACTCAAAATGCCCCTGAAGTCCACCAACTTGTGAATACAGGGCTCAGGTGGGAGTGCTTTACAGTCCTGACAACTAGCACTAGACTGGCAAACCACTTCATGTTGTCCAGCCTTAGTTTCCTCAACTATAAAAACAGAGATTCCGCTTTCTTCATCCAGGGTGGTTGGCAAGAAAGAGTGGCCACCTCTGTGTTCCTCTGCTTCTCTCTACCACAGCTCTTACCACAATGAATTGCAATTATCTCTTATGTCTACTTGCCCCACCACGTTTGGATGAACTTTCTGAGGATTTCAGGGATTGAGCCCAGAGTCAATTCCAGGACCTGGTACTGAGTAACCACCCAACATTATTGAATTGCTGAGCATGGTGGCTCATGCAAGAGGATCACTTGAGACCAGGAGTACGAGACCAGCTTGGACAACACAGCAAGACCTGGTCTCTACAAAAGGCATTTAAAAATTAGCTGGAGGTAGTGGTGCACACCTGAAGTCCTAGCTACTTGGGAGGCTGAGGTGGGAAGAATGTTTGAGCCTAGGGAGTCAAGGCTGCTGTAAGCAGTGAACAGGCCACTGCACTCCAGCCAAGGCAACAGAGTGAGATCTTGTTTCAAAACAAAACAAAAACAATAAATAAATAAATAAACCTGTTGAATTGTTTTTACTACTAGTCCACTACAGTGATTTTTGTATATAATCCTCTATAATAATCCCTAGACTGTGAACTGTGAACTCCTGGAGGGAGGCAACCATGATTAGCCACAGTCTCTCTTCCCCAATCTTTGTGTTTGTTTTCATAGCCTTTACCACTATCTGTAATTATTTTATCACTTATTTGTTTATTGGCAATACATCTCCAACTGGATTATGAACTCCATAAGAGCAAGGATCTTGACATTTTAAATATTCTTTTTCCTATATCTAAAACTGGCAGAGAGCATACACATACACAGAGTATATACGGAATGAATGCATCTCAGCTTTGCTGTTTATTAGATATGGTCCCTGAGAAAATTACCCGGGCAAGTTTGCGAAAGTGCCTGGTACAAGGTGTTTCGAAGAAGCCACAGCTATTCAAGGTCTAGTGAGTGAATCAAATGAGGCCCTTACCTCCCATCTACATATTCCCCGATGTATTTGCTCCCTGTGTACTCCATGGCGGCTGTTTTTAGCTTCCAGCTGTTAGGATCCGGAGTCTCAGTGGATATGGCATCACTATGACAACTAGGAGGGGTGGGCGGAGCCGAATCGAAGCCCCGCCCCCACGGAGACGGCAAGCTTCTTGGTATTGCGCAAGCTCCCTCGTTCGCAGTAGGGTAGAGCAGTGCGCCTGCGTGTTGCCGGCTGCGCATGCGCAGGTGCCGTGTGGCGCTCGGCGGTCGAAAGGGGAGTTCAAGGAGACGGGGGCGACTCGGCTGAGGGCTCGTCGTCGGGGTCAGGGCTGCAGCAGTCATGCCGGGGATAGTGGAGCTGCCCACTCTAGAGGAGCTGAAAGTGGAAGAGGTGAGGCTGTCCGGAGGACAGGCAAGGGAGACATGGGGTTGCGGCTTCTCGGGCCTGGGCCCAGCCCCGCTTGTGCTCAGCGGACCCTGGGCCCCGGGCCCTCCTCCGCAGTCCCCAGCACATATACAGGTCGACCCCCGGAGGTCCCCTCCGCAGCTTTGGGAGTTGCGTCTCCTCTCCACCTCACCCTGTCACATCCTGCAGTGGCCCTAGGATTCTCCCCCTTTCGCCCTCCACAGCGACCTGCTTCCCCTTCCGTGAATAATAGTGATACTTTTTATTAAGCACCAACCAGAGTCATTTTACTTAGCTTATGTGGCTTAATCCTTAAACTTGCATGCGAAGTGAGTATACAGCCCTAGGTGCTCACAGTCGAGGGAGACCTTCACCTACCTTAAAGTGGTGTCACCGGTCCAGAGTGCATAGTGGGGCGAGGAGGCCGCGGGAAAATGAGATGGTATCCGAGCGTGCATCTACTCACAGCCATGGGAAGGTGTTTGGTAACAGGATTCATTTAAAGCATTCGTTTATTCAAGAGATATCATTTGAGTAATTAACATGTGCCCATAATGCTGGAAGAGATATACTTCCTGCTTTCCTGGAGTTTACAATCTAGCAGGGAGACAGACACATAAAGGGGCAATCACAGTACAGTGTAGTTAGTGCTGTGAGAAGTGAAGTAGAAACACACCCTACTAATTATAGCTGACAGATCAAGCCCTTTCTAGATTCCAGGCATGCTGCTAATTTCTTTCTATGCATTAATTCATTGAATCCTCTCAGCAACACTATAAGGTAGGATATACACAATTGATCTTAACATATTATAAATAAAGAATTAGGCCCCGAGAGTAGAAATGATTTGCCCAGGGCCACGGAGCACGTAAGTAGTAGAGCTGGAAGTGAACCCAGGTCTGATTTTAAAACCAATGCTTTTCCAGTATATTATGGGTGAAAGCTCAAAAGAATGGGAAGGCCTAACAGAACTGGTGTGTTTAGGGAGCCAAGTACAGTTTGATGTGACGCGAGTGGTGGTGAGAAGCAGCAGGTGCTGAGCCTGGAGAAGCAACTTGGGCTGAGATAGGACTTGGAAGTAGCTTCCACAAGGTCAGACCAAACAGTTTGGACTTTATCCAGTAAGGGAGGTGGTAGGAAGAGATGGAAGGTTTTAAGGCAGGGGAGTGTCATGGCAGGGCTGGATAGTAGAACAGGCTATATTAAAGAGAAGAAGGCCAAGACTAGATATGATGTGCTAGAAACGCTATACCAGGCTCTACAGTAAGTGTTTTACCTGCCATGCTTCGTTTTGTCTTAGATGCCTGTGAGAGTGGCAACTGCTGTTTTCCTCAGAGGAAGAAATTATTAGCTATGTTCAGGGACTTTATTATATTAAAGTGACATTTACTCTGAGGTGGCAGAGGGGAACTGCCATGTGGCCACCAGTCTTTTGTCATCCCCCTCCACCCCCTACCCCATGTAGCTGGGTTAATCTTGAGTTGCTGTATTTTTTGTTGCAGTTTTTATTTGGTTCAACAAACATCTGAGGTTCTACTTCATACAACTGATACATCTGGAATAAATTTGCCTTTAGGGTTCACACAATTGAATGAACATACAGATAATTAAATAACTATACAAGACAGATGTGATTAAATACTGTGAAAGGAGGCAGATGTGGTTTAAGAAAAGAAGATTTGGACATGCTGTGGTGGCTCACGCCTGTAATCCCAGCACCTTGGGAGGCTGAAGCGGGCAGATCATGAGGTCAGGAGTTCGAGACCAGCCTGGCCAACATGGTCAAACCCCATCTCTACTAAAAATACAAAATTAATCGGGTATGGTGGCCCATGCCTGTAATCCCAGCTACTTGGGAGGCTGAGGCAGGAGAATTGCTTGAACCTGAGAGGTGGAGGTTGTGGTGAACTGAAATCACGCCATTGCACTCCAGTGTGGGCAACAAGAGCAAAACTCCATCACACACACACACACACACAGAGAGAGAGAGAGAGAGAGAGAGAGAGAGAGAGACACAAAAAAAACAAAGAAGAGAAGATTTGAAGTTGGATCTAAATTCTAGGCCTACCTGCCAGTCACCTTGATTACTTGATTTTAGCATTTGGAGACAGACGTGGTTATTTGTAAGATGAGGTGATCCGAGCTCTAAAATTATTTGAAGCTATAAAGGGATTAGAGAAAGCACTTTTGGGGCATAATGTGAGGCATGGCTAAATGGCATTTAAGGGCAGAGATGGAGAGAAGATCCTTGTAAGTTAGGAAGGGTCTGAGCAGAAGTAAGGAGATGGGAAAATTCAGGGAGCCGAAAAGGAGTTCAGTGTTTTTTTGTTTTTAAAGTGACAGAGTCTTACTCTGTAGCCCACGCTGGAGTGCAGTGGTGCGATCTTGGCTCACTGCACCCTCTGCCTCCCTGGTCTCGGTTCAAGCAATTCTCCTGCCTCAGCCTCCTGAGTAGCTGGGATTACAGGCATGCGTCACCATGCCCAGCTAATTTTTGTATTTTTAGAAGAGATGGGGCTTCACCATGTTGGCCAGGCTGGTCTTGAACTCCTGACCTTGTGATCCACCCGCCTTGGCCTCCCAAAGTGCTGATATTACAGGAATGAGCCACTGTGCCCAGCAAAGAGTTCAGTGTTTTGAAAGAACAGTAAATAGTCCCTTTTTGAAGTGTTGTGGCTGAGAAGGCTGGAAAGATAGTTTGGGTCCAGAAGCCTGTCAATACACGTTAAGAAGTTCAGGCTTTATTCTGCTGTTAAGGCTGAATGAGAGTTTAGTTGCTAATTTAATAGCAGAGTAAAGTAAGAATTATCATTTAGGAAGATCACTCTAGCAGCTTTGTGAAAAATGGTTTGAAGAAAGGAAAAGAAAAGCAGGGAGACTGTTCGCAGTAGCTCTTAAGATTATTAGAAAGCTGTTAATGATCCCAGTGTAATTGGTGCTTACAGAGATTGTGCTTACAGAGAGGAAAGAATATCTAGAATTGATCAGACTTAGCAATGGATTAGATATTGGAGGCAGGGAAGGTTGAAGAATCAATGTCAGATTTGCAGCATGACAATTCTGCATGTTTAAGGAGGCAAGGACAGGACTAGAAGGTTGATTGGCTCCAGATGGTGACTTCGTCTCACTTTCCACACCTGCAGACTGTGTAACCCTGCTGTGTAGTGAGGCTGTTGTGAGAATAAATGAGAAAAGAGGTTGAAATTCTGTGTTCTGTGAGACAAAGAGAGCTGAATGAATTTGAGAGGGTATTCACGGTAAACAGCTGTAAAAGGAGTTGTTTCTGTTGGAATTCATCAGTCTTAGTGAAGAAGCAGGTGAGGGGATATGGTGACATCTCAGGTTCATCCACCTCAGTGATGGTGATATAATGGGAGGAAGCCTGATTGGAGGTCACGGTCTCTGTGTTCCAGTTCTGGGGTTGCCACTGACTTGCTGTGTTGCCTCTAGCACATCCCTTCCTTTTTCTCATCAATTACAAAACAGATTGAGTGTCTTCCTTTGTTTTCCTGTGACAGGGATGGTGTTTTATATGCTCAATGACGTGAGTTTATCTTCATTTTGGTAAGACTTCCACATTTGTAAGGAGATAAATAATGCAGCAGGCTTTTTTTGGCCTCAAGCTTTGGGCATTTGAATAATTGAATCAGCCACTTAAAGCTATTTTAAGACCTATGACAAGTAAATATAACTAACTTAATTATTAAAATAAGCTTTTTAAAAAGTTTGAGTGTTAGTTTTTATGCTCCTAGCTGCTTATAGGTAATAAAGCAAATGTGTGCCACTCAGTTTACCTTAATACATTATTTTCAAAAACTTCAATGCGAAAACGTTATAGATTTTAAACATAAATTTATTAGAGTCATCATGGCAGATTTCACTTATCTCAAAATTTTATCTTTGCTTTGATAATTATAACAGTTGCACTATTAATAGACATAGTCATAGCTTTATTCTTCTTTCTATAGTGTGTAGATGAAATTCCTGTCACCTTTCCTTGCCTTTTATTAATAACTTAGCTGTATAAAGTACATAAAAAATAAAATTACAGACTGTTGTCACACAAAAATTTTTAATTTTACAAATCAAATTCAGAAGTGTATTAAAGCATAATACACTGTGACAGACTAGATTTTATTCTAGAAATACAGTGGATCAGTTTTACAAAATCTGTTAATGCTCTATGTTACATTTATAAATTAATGAAAATGAAGCCTAAAAATTTTAGTCTTTTCTGGTATAGAAAACAACAGCAAAGCAAAACTAATTAGAATTAGAAAGAAGCTTTCTTAACAAGGAATATCCAAACAACTCTATCCCAGATACCAACAGCAAATATTATACCAAACTGTGCTTTAAATTTTAGAAAAAGGCAAGGTTGTCTGCTGTCATTGCTCTTCATCTGTATTGTCCTGAAGGGTTTGGTCAAAGCAATAAAATAGGAAATGAGAATAAGAAGAAAAAAATTAAAGCATCAGAAAGGAAAGAGTTTTTATTTGTAAATGGAATATTTTCTGTTAATCCTCTTGAGTTTTGTATCAGAACTAACAGGAGTTCAGTAAGATGGCTGGAGAGAATGTACAGGCAAACAGTAAACAGTTTGAAAACCTAATAGAAAAACTGTCCTATTTAGATAGTATCAAAAGTGCTAAAATACTGAGGAATGAACAAGAAATGTTCAAGGTCCCTTTAATGAAGGAAACTGTAATTTTAACCAAAGGACAAGAATGACCTGAATATGAATAATGGAGAGAAATACTGTGTTGTGGATGAGAAGATGTGATTCATATATTCATGTCTGTTTTCTAATTACCATATCCCTATTTTCTAGCTAAGAGTGGGTGTTCAACAGCTACTTGTGCTGGCCACTATTTTGGGTGCTTGGTGTGCACCATAGTAAACACTATATTTAATTACCATAGCTTAATTTAGAGAGAATTGACATGTTTACAGTAGTGGATCTCTGTTGAAAACAAAACCCCTACCATCTTGGAGGTTATATTCTAGTGGTCACACACAGACCACTCAGTAACTCTTAAAATTATTGAGAAACATGTTAATGACCAGTGTAATTGGTGCTTACAGGAACTGTGCTTGCAGAGAGGAAAGAACAAGTATATCTAGAATTGATCAGACTTAGCACGTGAGTGCTAAGACCAGACCATGTGAGTGACCACTGATGCTAGCTGATATAAGAAGATTAGAGAAAAGCTCTCTGAGGATGTGAAATTTGAGCAGACACCCAGTATTATGAAAGTGCCCATTGTTCCCTAATTTAATATATAACTAAATTTAATACAATTCGAATGCAAATTATTGGGGGAAGGTGTTCATCTGAAAGAATAGCCAAAAAAGTTTTGAAAAGGAAGAATGAGGAGGATGGTTCTCCCAGATAACAAAATATTCTCTTCAGTGACAGTAATTAAAACATCGTAGTATTTATTGGTATAAGAAAAGGTAGTACAGAAAAGAGACCAGCAGGACCCTACTAACTGCAGCAGCTGTTAGTAAGCCCTGGACTGTTTGTAGTTCTCTCTGAGCTGGCTGTATCTACACTGTGTATCTTCTCAAGAAAATATCACTAAAATGCTATTGAGGGAAACTGCTGGACACAAAGGGATGGCAACCTTGGATATGCTCTGATTTTTTTTTTAATTTGCAGATTTTAATACTTTATTATTAGTTATTACTAGATGGACTATTACTAGATGGACGAGATGCTCTTTGTGATCCCTTCCAGCCTCATCTTCTGTCACTCTGTAGTCCTCTGGGAGTTTTATTTATCCATTAATTTAATTTTTTTTTGTTTTTTGAGACAGAGTCTTGCTCTGTCACCCAGACTGGAGTTCAGTGGCATGATCTTGGCTTACTGCAACTTCTGCCTGCTGGGTTCAAGCAATTCTCATGTCTCAACCTCCCGAATAGCTGGGATTACAGGTGCACACCACCACTTCCAGCTAATTTTTTTGTGTCTTTACTAGAGACGGGGTTTCACCATGTTGGCCAGGCTGGTCTTGAGCTCCTGACCTCAAGTGATCTGCCTGCTTCGGCCTCCCAAAGTGCTGGGGTTACATCTGTGAGCCATCTTGCACAGCGTTATATATCTATTAATTTTATTCCAGGAGCAGAAACTCAGTGAAGCATTCCAGAGTTGGTTCCTTTCCCTGCATCCTAGAAGCCTCTGTCCTTCTCCACACACCCTTTCTCTCTACCATAAATATCTAAAGATTCTATTAGGGCTACCATTTCTTCTGCTCTAAAAATGGGGATAGTAATATCAACTTCATGAGATTATTGTAAAAGTGAAGAAAATAATATATATGAAGGAGCTTTATGATCTCTAAATCACCACAGACTGTAAAGAATCGCTGGGTGACGTGGTTCATGTCTGTAATCCCAGCTACTTGGGAGGCTGAGGCAGCAGAATCCTTTGAGTCTGGGAGGCGGAAGTTGCAGTGAGCTGAGATCATACCACTGCACTCCAGCCTGGGCAGTGGGAGGGAAACCCTGTCTCAAAAAAAAAAATTTATTATTATGACAGTGTTTAATCTTCTTAGTAACATCAGAACAGTGCTACTCTTTTGTTCTGTATTCTGACCTGCATGATGTGAAGTTGAGAAAGTGGTATTCTGGTTCACAGTCTGTGGTCTTTGTGCCATCTTCGTTTTCCAGGTGAAAGTCAGTTCTGCTGTGCTTAAAGCTGCAGCCCATCACTATGGAGCTCAGTGTGATAAGCCCAACAAGGAGTTCATGCTCTGCCGCTGGGAAGAGAAAGACCCGAGGCGGTGTTTGGAGGAAGGCAAGCTGGTCAACAAGTGTGCTTTGGACTTCTTTAGGTAAAAATCTTTTGGTATAAGTGCCTACTTGGTTGAAACATAAAGATTTAAATGAATAAGTGAACAGCCAGCTAATAATGTGGATTTTAGTAGGAAGTGCTTAGACTTTGAAATCAGATAGACCAAGGTAAAACACTCAAAAGATGATAGTTATTTTTGGGTTTGTTTTTATTATCTGGCAAGTTCTTTAATTTCCATGAGTCTCAGTTTCCAGAGGGTAAAATAATACCTATCTAGGTTTGGTAAGCACGTAGATTAGCAGCTTGAAGTGACTGGTGGCCGTTTTGGCTACAGCAAGGAGAAAGTATTTTTGCTGTGAAAAATTTGAAAAGGCACATAAAAACAACTTAGTACAGTCCTTTTTAAGGAGGCGTTAGCTAGATTGTTGTCATTACTACAGAACACAGGTATGATGGAAAGAGAACTGTAATCAGAGTTAGGTTTTAGGCAGGCCACTGTGCTTGAGTGAAAAAAATTTGAGTAAAAAAAATTAAATTGTATAGTTGTAGAAAAAATCTTTTAACAAGCATATTAGTCAGCACTGTATTTAAAAGGAGAGAAAGTCAATTCAAAGGGAATTGGCTCTTACAACTCCAAAGTCCAGAAATAGGCCTGGCATCAGGCAGGACTGGATTCAAGGGCTTAAATAATTTCACAACTACTTGATATCTTTTTGCCTCTCCTCTTCTCACAATCTCTTGGTTCTGGTTTTCTCTGTTGACCTCATTTCAGAAAGACTCTTACCTTGCTGTTGCAAAAATGGCCACCAGTCACTTCTGAGTTGCTATTCTGTTAATACTTGCTTAGTAAACCTAGACAAAGGGTGCCCTTTATCCAGAAGTGAGCAGAAGCTCCTGGACTGAATCTAATTGTCCTGGCTGGCTTACTTTGTGTACATATCATTGCACCATTTGTGCTTCAGGGGATAAAAAGCTCTGATTGGTCAGGCCTGAAGTGGGAAGTAGACTTAGCTTCATCGAAACCACATTGCTGAGAGACAGGGAGGGGTTGTTCCCAAAGGAAAATTAGAAGGATATTACAGAAGAATGGGGAATGACTACTGGCTAGGCAAAAGACACTGATGTCCACTACAATTACATTAGAGAAAAAAATTAGATACCTTAGCACAGTAGCTGCCTTCCTTCTTGCTTGCTTCTGCTGTCTTTTTCGCTATGCAAAGATATTTTTGTGGTTATACTGGTAGTATGTATACATGGAGAAATTCATTTTTCACTTGACACGATTGGAAACATTCTTTGAAGTTGCTATATAGTCTTCATGATCATTATTTTTTTCTTTTTTTTTTTTTTGTTTTTTTTTTTTGATCTAGGCTCACTTCAACCTCTGCCTCCTGTGTTAAAGCAGTTATTGCGTCTAAAACCTCCTGGATAGCTGGATCTACAGGCCTGCGCCACCATGCCTAGCTAATTATTTTTTATTTTTAGTAGAGATGGGGTTTCACCATGTTGGCCAGGCTGCTCTCAAACTCCTGACTTCAAAGGATCCACTTTCCTTGGCCTCCGAAAGTGCTGGGATTACAGGCGTGAGCCACCACACCCGGCCATGATCATCATTTTTAAAGATTATATAATATTCCATCAGTAGATAAACTAACCATACATACCTGACCAACTCCTGTTATTGAACATCATTATTGATTTCAGTTTTTGATTATCTTGGATAAATCTGCATTGATTACCTTTTCATATAGGTCTTTTTCATCTGTTAATTCCTCAGCATAAATTTCCTAACAGTGAGATTATTCTGTAAAAGGCTTCGAACATTATTTATGGCTCTTAAACTTTATTGCTTTTGTTTTTAAATGTTGGATCAATTTATGCTGTACTCAGTGCTGGCTTCCGGTATGCATAGTATTTAAATATTTGGTAGGTGCAAATATTTTTGGATGTTTCCATTTGCATTGATTTGATTGCCAGTGAGGTTGTATGTGTGTTTATTTAAACAATTTTTTTTTTTTTTTTTTGAGACAGAGTCTCACTCTGTCACCCAGGCTGTCGTGCTGTGGTGTGATCTTGGCTCACTGCAACCTCTGCCTCCCGGGTTCAAGCGATTCTTGTGCCACAGCCACCTGAGTAGCTGGGATTACAGGTGTGTGCCACCATACCTGGCTAATTTTTGTATTTTTTAGTAGAGATGGGGTTTCGCCATGTTGGCCAGGAACTCCTGGCCTCAAGTGATCTGGCCACCTTGGCCTCTCACCACATCCAGCCTAAACAATTTGTGTTCTCTAAGACAACTTTGGCAAAGCATTTTTTCCATGGCCCAGATATAGTACATTTTAAGGGGCGAATGTTTGGATTTCACAAATTCTCAAGGTGCCTAACTGCTTCCATAGAGGAATTTCTCGCTGCTGAAGTTACTGATTGTAGGCATTAGCAGATAATTATTAGTTATGGGGAAAAGGGTCCAGAACAGGGATCCGTGCTACTAGAGAGGTGGCTTGTAGCCCTTCTGCTGCTGCAGCATTTTGGAGAAATATAAAATTCCCCTTGGAAATGGTAGCTTTCTACCAAAGTGATTTTTGAATAGAAGTTAGGTGGGTGCAGGTTGTGCTTAGAACACTTGGAAGGGAAACCTAAGAAACTGGTGACATTCATGGACCTCCAGGAGGACAACTGAGTGGCTTATTGGGCAGGAGTGGAGAGCAGACTTTTCACTGTATACTTCCTTAGGTCATCGCTGAGATTCTTCCTTCCTAATCCATATTAAACAAGATTCATGTGAGGGTATAGCTAGATTTCTGGAGTATGGCAGGTAAGCACTTAAAAAATAACATTATTATTCCACTGGGAGAAAGAGGTGTTCTGAATTTCTTCCACTGCCTCAAGTATGGCTTTTACATAAAATGATGGTATTTTATTCTTGCTGGACGTGCATGCTACCAGGGTTGAATGAAAGGGGGGATTTTGCAAAAAGCTGAAACTTTATACCCAGAAGTTACATTTTCTCTAGCCATTTTTGATGGCCACAGAATGAATTATATGCTACCCTGCTTCTTAACAGAGAACACCAAATGTAGTATAACCTTGTTCTTGATAGCAGAGATTAATATCTGGCTTTGTTCAATATGTTAATAGAATGAGGACCTAGAGCTTTTGAGGAGTGGAGTGCAATTTGTCTTTATACTGAATGGTCCCAGGATCTTCTGCTTGTTAGTTTGTGCATTTGTTTTTTATAATTCTGCCTCTTCCTTTGCCATTGTCAGTCACCTCTGACTTCTATCAGCATATCCATTATCTAATTATGTCTCCTCTTCTAAATTTGCTAAGCTGATACACCTTAGAGGAATTGGGTCTAATGAGAAGAATAGATAGGCCCCAAGTAAGAAGTTCCTCTCTGAGTGAAAGATGTGTGCATCATGCTATACTCTTTTCTTCCTACGACATAAAGAAATTAGGTTTTCTACCTCAGAAATCTTTTTTGTTTATTAACTCGTTCTCACCTTGAGGATCTTGAAGTTGTCTTATAAGTGAGGTAAGAATTTTTACTCTCATACCTTTCAAAAAGCAAGGCTCTGTATTTGAGATCTGTACCTATTTTTTTCTCACTTTTCTGTTTTTCATTGTTTTGTAAAGAGCTGCTCCTAACCCAGCCCTCTTTTCCAGGCAGATAAAACGTCACTGTGCAGAGCCTTTTACAGAATATTGGACCTGCATTGATTATTCCGGCCAGCAGTTATTTCGTCACTGTCGCAAACAGCAGGCAAAGTTTGATGAGTGTGTGCTGGACAAACTGGGCTGGGTGCGGCCTGACCTGGGAGAGCTGTCAAAGGTAAAAAGTAAAAAGGCTCTTGCTGGAGGTCTCACTCTCTGACTCAGAAGTGGGATAAAGGCAGGAGGTGGTCAGAAAAGGGTCCCTGTGAATACACATACATATAAGAACTTACCAGATTTACCAAACATATTAATTAGGCAGTGATTATGTATGATCTGGAAAGGAATTTTTAAAAATAGAAATATTTCTTTAACTAGACCTTCTAGCATGTACAGATTTGTTTTTTGTTAATTAGCTAATTAAAGAACAGAAGAGAGTAGAAGAAGATAAAGTATTAGTGAAACACTGTCAGTTGGAAACATGGTGGAGGTTATTGTGGAATTCACTGGGGAAATAGGATCAGGCTTAAGCTATAGGTTAAATAGGATCAGGCTTAGGTATGTGCCTTTTCAGGAACATACCTAAGATTTTTCTAAAAATGACATACTTTTAGTTTTACAATTGTTTTTAAAAGTGTTTCTTTTTCTCCTGTATTTCCTATCTTAGTTGTGACACCACCATCTGTTGAAACATCAGAGCTAGAAACCTGAATTCTTCATTCCCTACTCTTCTGATTCCATGCAGTTGTCACTTCCTATAGATTAGCATCTCCTGGATTTTTTTTTTAATCCTCTCATTCCTGCTGCTGTTATCTTATTCTTGGACAGGAGTTCTTAACCTGGGGTACATGAATTTCCGGAAGGGGAGAGTGGATCAATGTGGGCTTTAGAAGACAGTGTATCCTCTGAAATTAAAGAATTGAGGATTAAGTTACACCTCCACAATGAGAGTGATCTGTGTGGAAAATAAATCTTATGTCACTGTGTTTTTAAAAACTGTATAGGGACTCTGAATTGCTGGTGAGATAAAGCATCCTCTCTATAACATGGCATACAGGCCTTTTATGATCTGACCTGTCCCTGCTTCTTCAGTCTCAGCTCCCTCAGTTCCCTCTGGGGCAGCACAGGTAGTAAGGCGTGGAGGAGAAACTCAGGTCTCACTCTGTCTCCCAGGCTGGAATGCAGTGGTGTGATCACGGCTCTCTGCAGCCTTGACTTCCTGGGCTCAGGTGATTCTTCCACCTCAGCCTCCTGAGTAGCTGGGACTACTGGTACAGGCTACGATGCGTGATTAATTTTTGTATTTTAGTAGAGACAAGATTTTGCTATGTTACCCAGTCTGGTCTTGAACCCCTGGGCTCAAGTGATCCTCCCACCTTAGCCTCCCAAAGTGCTGGGATTACAGATCACTGTGCCTGATCTGGTTGCCTTCTCTTTGTGTATAGCATCTGTGAATAGTTGGATTATAAGCTTGGTGTCGTAAGTGATAACGTAGCAATTTTTTTTTCATTTGTATCTGGCATGATTATTTTCAGGTACCTTTTGATGTACTGAACATATTATTTTAAATAGTTGATAATTCTAGGTTGGAAAGTGGTAGAATTTATAAATGTAACAAAACTACCTTTTCTCATTTCTGACTCTTATAAAAGGAGAAATAACAAGTCATGCTAGTTAGAAAGCATATTTATTCTTGAATCTTTGTATTAACATTTTTTAAAACTCTGTAAGATTTAAAAAAAATTATCCTAACTCTTTCAAAAGTGCATTTCTTGGCCAGGTGCCATGGCTCACACCTGCAATTTTAACACTTTGGGAGGCTGAGGCAGGAGGATCATTTGAGCTCAGGAGTTCGACCAGCCTGGGCAACATGGCAAAACCCTGTCTCTACCAAAAATACAAAAAATTAGTTGGATGTGTGGTGTGTTTCTATAGTCCCAGCTACCTGAGAGGCTGAGGTGGGAGGATGGCTTGAGCCTGGGAGGTGGAGGTTGCAGTGAGCCAAGATTGTGCCACTGCACTCCAGCCTGGGCGACAGAGTAAAACCTCATCTCAAAAAAAAAAAAAAAATTAAAGTGTTTCTTTAAGAGGATTATTGGTTTTAGTTATACCTAGATTCAGTATCCAGTTTCTTTCTGGAAATATGATAATCAGCTGCATAAAGCCTATATTTTAGCTTCATTCACTTCTGCAATCTGTTCCCCTGGATTGCCCTTTTCTCGTACCTTCCCTTGGTGAATTCCTGCTCACTCACCTACTCTCACCTCAAATGTCATGTCCTTTTTTGAAGTTTCTGACTTTCCTAGGCAGAATTGCTCTGTCTCACCCATAAGCTCACCATCCTGATAATATTAAAAATAACTTTGGAGCAACTACTATATATCAAGTAGTTTTCACATGTTATCCTGGTTTGTCTCAGTCACCCTGTGAGCTACTAATAGCCCCCTTTTGCAGACAGGAAATTGAAGGATAAGTCGGCTGGCCAAAGTCATTTACCCAGTACTTAGTTTGATCACATATGTCTGCTTCTTTTTTTTTTTTTTTTTTAAGGGATGGTACAGAAGAGGAAGCTGCTTTTTTGTTCTTTCCTCAAAAAGGGTTCTCTAAGTTTAAGAAACATTTTTCTAGATTTATTTCATCAATATCTTTTTTTTTTTTTCCTTTTTTTTCTTTGAGGTGGAGTCTTGCTCTGTTGCCTAGGCTGGAGTACAGTGGTACAAACTCTGCTCACCGCAACCTCTGCCTCCCAAGTTCAAGCAATTCTCCTGCGTCAGCCTCCTGAGTAGCTGGGATTACAGGTGCCTGCCACCACGCCAGGCTAATTTTTGTATTTTTAGTAGAGATGGGGTTTCACCATGTGGCCTGGGCTGGTTTTGAACTCTGACCTCAAGTGATCCGCCTGCCTCAGTCTCCCAGTGCGTTGAGATTACAGGCATGAGCCACCGTGCCCAGCCAATTTCATAAATGTCTTTAATTCCTTAAAAGAGCCTCACATATACTAAAGAACCATGAGTGGATCATTAATAACCATCTCTAAATATGACAGGGAGATGCGAAAACTTTCAAAAGCAAGCAAACAAAACTAGTAGACTTGAAGACTTAGGTTCCAGCTTTAGCTTTGACATTACTGTGTATCTTTATCTTAGGCATGCCAGCCTCCCTGGTCTTCATCTGTGAACTAGAGATAATAATGCCTCATAAGGTAGTTATAATAATAATTGTGTGATTCTATACCTGAAAGCTCTGTTCCCAGCAAATGGTTTCTGAATATATACATGTAGAAAGATTAATCTGGTCATCTTACATGAGGTGACTTAACAGGTCAGATCAGTAGAGGAATAATCAGAAGACTGCTGACAATGGTGGCCTTTATGTCTTCTTCCCTGGGCCTATTTCTTTATCTTTAAAATGACAGCAGTTTCTGCTGGCTTTCCAGTTGAGATTCCTATGGCCATCAGGGGTACTGTGAGTGTAAATTATCTCTCCCTGTTGTATTTTAGTACTTCACCACTCTCCTGGCTTATTGGCTCAGCTTCCCAGTTTGAGTCTTGCCTCTCTCTAGCTTTTACACTTTGCAGCCAACAGAGATGGAATTAAGTTACTACCCTGCTTCAGTGGCACCTGTTAACCATCAGGTTAAAACGCAAACACCTTTGCTTATCATTTAATACCTTTTATCTGGCCTGTCTACCACTGTAGTGTGGTATTAAGCACAGGCTTTGGAGTAGGCATATCTGGCTTTGTGTACTCTTTCTTCCACTATTATCTGGGTGGCCTCAGTGAGCCCCTGCAGAATGACCTCATAAGAGTGTGAAAATGGAATGGAATAATGTGCTCAACATCATTTCTAACAATAAGTGCTTGGTGAAATGCTTCATCTCCCTCCATTCTTCATGCAGCCTTTGCTTCAGCGATTCTGAAGACATATCTGTCTATCTCCATGTGACAGTTTACCTGGAATGTCTTTTCCCCCCTTGTCTTTCTGACTGGCTCCTGTTCAGACTTTAAGCTGAGTCTTACCTCCTCAACAATAGTCCAAACCCCCAGCCTTCAGGATGGGTTAGATGTGCACAGTCCGTGCTCCTAGAGCAGGCAGTTCCTGTGTCCATCATTGCCGTCAGGCATGGGGTAATTGGGAAATCTTGGTGGTTATTCTTGGCTTTCTCCCTCACTAGACTGTGATCCCCTTGAGGACAGTGTATATGTTGTTTTCTTCTGTATCCCTAAATTCTACCACATGGAATGATATAAAATAGGCTTTACTGTTAGGATTAAATAAGTCTGAATGTGATTTGCTGGGGATTTAAGTCAGGGAGCAGTTGGCGGCAGTGGGAGCAATGGGGGAGACACCAGAAGGCGCATTGATGGTTATAGATTCCTCCACCCGAGCTTTCAACTTTGCCTTTGTCCTCTTCACCCTTCCCAGGTCACCAAAGTGAAAACAGATCGGCCTTTACCAGAGAATCCCTATCACTCAAGACCAAGACCAGAGCCGAAGCCTGAGTACAATGGAAAGCTGAATCCTGCCTTATATGGCAGCCGCTTTGCTTTCTGGACCAGGTAAAGTTGGGTCCATGGCTCACACTCAGTCATGTGCCCAGACAACGACTGATGAAAACGCCCAAACAGTTTGCATCGACTGATAGTGTGTTCTTTCCGGGATCACAAACATTAACAAAAAAGTTAATTTATGTGACTTGGCAGTTATTCTATACCATTTCCTGTCCATTAAAATTTTTAAAGGAAACAGTTGTATTTTATTATGTTTTATGTGACCTTTTGGCCTTTAAAGATGACTTCCCTTGCTTTTTCTTCTTGTGGTCCTGCCTGTTCCTCTTGCCTTGCTTTAAGTTAAGTAGGCACTCCTGTGGCTGGGAATCCCTGTTAGAACAGGGAGAAGTGGCTGTGTGAAGGAAAGGCAGCTTTCCTCGGGGTGTTTCTGTGTTCACACATTTTGAAGTCTCAGCTCTCTTTCCTTCCATGCAACATCTTAGGCAAAAAGATTTCCCTAAAGGTCATACAAGGGGAGCCTCCAGGATAGAAGTGCAGAAACTTATTTGAGGCGTGACTCGGAGAATGGGAGGGGTTCCTAGCAGGGTCTTATGCAGTGTTGCTCAAAGTTTCTTGAAGAACCGAACTTCCACCACTTCCCCTTGATATCCCATCCTCAAGCATTATAACCCAGATGTTTTTCCTGATAGACAAGGGAGGTGGAGGCTGAACTTCCAGCTCCAAAGCCAGGAAGTCTGGAGGTCTGAGTGTCAATTCCAACCTTGGGTGTGTTCCTTAACCTCTTGTGAGAGGTTGAATTTGAGGACAAACTAAAGGGCACATGCTTATCTACCTCCTGGGCAGGTTAAAGCCACAAGTGTTTATAAAGCTCTTTGGTTCAAAGCACTATTATGTCTGTTTACCCCTTTCATTCAATCCTTTTTCACTGCTAGGCTGTTTGCTCTACATCTGACTGGGTTATTTTATGCCTTCTGGTTATGGCTTTAAATTGCATATACTGCGAAAGTCTTTTCAATTCCCTGGGCCTTGGCTGCCTCTTTGCAGCACTCTAAAAAGCAAAGCAGTTGGACAAGAGTCTTTGTAAAGGCCCTTCGAGCTCATTCAAGATTTTCTAAGTGGGGAGATTGCCATGAGGTACTAGACAGATGAGGTGCAGGGTGTGTTGCCTGCAGTGCTAGGACAGTTCAAATAAAAAGCATTGTGTGATCTGTCATGCCTGCTTCTGCACTGGTGCTGCCCCCACAGCTGGAAGCATTTTGGGTGCTTCCAGCAGAACTCCCACCTGTTTTGCAAAAGTTACTTGCCAGCCAACTTTTGCCTCAGAATTTCTAATGGAAAATTGTTTTTTGCATTTTTTTTTTCAATCGCTGAGGCAAAACCCATTAATCTTTTGGTGGCCAAGTAATTGGAAGTCACCTCTGGTGGGTGAAGTATGAGCATGACTACAGATTGGTGTTTATATGATACTTCATCCCACGTTGCTTCCTAGGTTCCTTCTGCAAAGGAAGCTGTGCCTTATGTAAATAATAAGTATTCATTGAGCACTGTGCACTGTGCTAAGTGCTTTACATGTTTCAGCTCCTTCAATGCCTAGAGTCCTTTGAACAAGGTACTGTAAGTCATACTCATTTCACAGATGAAGGAAGTTAAAGTTTAGCGAGAGGTTAAGAAGCCTCAGTCTCAAGGCTGAGTGTGGTGGCTCATGCCTGTAATCCCAGTGCACTGGGAGGCCGAGGTGGGCAGATCACCTGAGGTTGGGAGTTCGAGACCAGCCTGACCAACATGGAGAAACCCCGTCTCTACTAAATATACAAAATTAGCCAGGTGTGGTGGCGCAAGTCCTTAATCCCAGCTACTCGGGAGGCTGAGGCAGGAGAATCGCTTGAACCCAGAAGGCTGAGGTTGCGGTGAGCCAAGTTTGCACCACTGCACTCTGGGCTGGGCAACAAGAGTGAAACTTCATCTCAAAAAAAAAAAAAAAAAAAAAAGTCCCTGCCTCATATATAAGGAGTAGCAGATACAGGATATACAGGATACAAGTGAATATTGTCTGGTTCCAATGGCCACGCTCCTGTTCTTGAAAGCCATGGTGGTTCTCAGCCTTGATCGCCCATTGGAATCACCTGGGAGGCCTTTAAATCCCAATGTTTGGATGCCATCCCCAGAGATTCTGTTGTAACTGGTGTATAGTGTGACCTGGGTATGGAATTTCTGAAAGCACTCCCAGCCTACTCTAATGTGAAACCAAGGTGTAGAACCACATGATTTTAGACATGAGGAAGCAGGTACAAGAGGCTACCTGCTAGTAAGTAGTAAGTGGCTATGCTGAGATTTAAACCCAGATACATCTGATTACAAAGCCCCTGCTCTCAAAGTAAATTTCTTGATGCTAACGGCACTGGTCCATGGATCACATGGGAAATGAGGGAATAAACTATACTGTCTTTCTGCGTAGGATCTATGTCTGGCTAATTTACCTGCTGCAGCTTCTAGCACTGTTCACTCCCCAAATGTGAATTCATCTCTGTAGAATCAAAGCAACACATCTTGAACTGTTAATGGTTTCAAATTCAATTCTAGGATGTAACTTTTGCCCAAGTTGGACAGCAGTTCTTGCCTTCCCCCCTCCCCACCTTGCTTTGAATTCCTTGAACAAAGAAACTGACTTTTGGCTTTCCTGTACTCAATGGGATTACACGACATCATAGCCTTCTAGGACAGACGAGTCTAAGTAATTAAATCTAATAATTTCTTAAGGCTCTCATAACAAATGCATGTCTCAATTTCAGTAGGTAAAAGGTCACAGAACAATTGGAAAGCAGTTAGTGTGAAGGATTCCTGAACAGGGCTTCAAATAATGGAACATCCTCCTGGTGGTTTGGCTTGAGAATAATGAGATGAATTGCTTATATCCCCAAAGGAAATATATCTGCCTCCTTTCTTCTGCCAAGCCTGTTCCTGTCTTCCCTATCTGTGTTAATGGTGTCTCCATCCTCCCAGCGTCAAATAACCTGAGATGCATCTTTGACTCTTCCGTTTACTCCAAGTTCCAATCCAACATCAAGTCTTGTGGAGTTTCTTCTGTAATCGCTCACATTTGCTACTTCCTCTTTTATCTCACTGTCACATTCCTAGGCTGTTTTTGTTTCCCTCGCATGGATTATTAAAATGACTTCCTAAGGGGTCTCCCATCACCATCTCCCCCTCCAGTCCATCCTCCAGTTTACTCCACATCCTCTGCTACTCAGAAGCCTTCAGGGACTCCCAAATGACTGCTAACTCAAGTCCAAATCCTTACTGGCATTCTGACACTCCATGTAATCTGGACCTAGCCTAACCCACTTCCCATCATTATCTTACTTCTTATTTATTTATTTATGAGATGGAGTCTCACTTTATTGCCCAGGCTGGAGTGCAATGGCTGTGTTCTCTGTTCACTGCAACCTCCGCCTCCCAGGTTCAAGTGATTCTCCTGCCTCAGCTTCCCAAGTAGCTGGGATTACAGGTGCACACCACCACACCCGGCTAATTTTTGTATTTTTAGTAGAGACGGGGTTTCACCATTTTGGCCAGGCTGATGTTGAACTCCTGACCTCGTGATCTGCCCGCCTTGGCCTCCCAAAGTGCTGGGATTACAGGTGTGAGCCACTGCACCCAGCCTTATCTTACTTTTTATTACGTACCCTACACTTTAAACATGTCATTTATCAAGAATTTTTAAATCTTCAAGAATGCTATCCCCTTGCCGGGAAACAGTCCTTCCTCATATCTGCCTCTTGAAAGTCTACCCATCTCTCAAGGCAAACATGAATGCTGTCTTTCCCAGGAAGTATCTCCTTCCTACAGCCAGAAGTGGTCTTTCCTGCCCCTTTGTTCCCGTGACACAATATAGTATGATGGTGGGGCATGAGGGCTCCGAAGTTGGGCTGTCTGGTTTTGAATCCAGGCTCTGATCATTTAATGGCTGTGTGACCCTAGAGAAGATACTTAACCTTTCTGTACCTCATAGACCTCATATGTAAAACAGGAGGGGGAGGAGATGACAATAATAGTACCTACCTTCTGGGATGGCTATGAATATATAGTGAGTTCTACACACCAAGTGAATAGCAGAGGGTTGATAAACGGTAGCATTGTTATAAGACTGTATTTGAGTAACACCTGTCATGACACTAGCCGTGTCTTACCTCTCCCGTTCTCAGCACTGCAAGAGTTGGACTTCTATCTTATTTTTATATTCCAGTGCCCAGTATATGGCAAACATCCAGGAAATGATGAACTGTACATGAAGTTTACCTTTCCAAAGAACTTCCAAACCCTTTCCGTGCTATAAAACCACAAACAGTAAATTACTCCTATATAGAAATGCAACTAACTCTTTGAGGTTAAATTGCCATCTTTGTAGATATCAAATCCTAGCTGAAATGCTTTGGGTATAATAAAGGATTTGTGTGTGTGTGTGTGTGTGTGTGTGTGTGTGTGTGTGTGTGTGTGTGTTTTAATGCCCTGAAATGGATCATGACATACTTGGGCTTTAAAAAGCTGCTTCTCCTATTTTGGAAGTCTCAGTTTGAGGTTGTGATGCCTTTTTGTGTCTTGATTATTTGTGATGTGTGTCACACGTAATTTAAGTAAGATATTGAAATTTGCAAATTTATTTACTTCTAAAAAATAAGACAGATTCAAGAGATTAGGGAGTAGCTAAGTAAGATGGCCCAGGCTTCATGTATGAAAACTGGTAGGTCTGGGAAACAAAATGAAGATTGTCGGGTCCCAACAGCCGTGTGCTTGTCCTTCAAAAGTATTAGGGTCACGGCGTTGGATACACATTGGAATCACCCAAGGGGACCTTGAAATACTGATGTCTGGATCTCACCCCCAGAGATTCAGATTTAATTGGTCTGGGGACTGGGTGTGGTGGCTCATGCCTGTAATCTCAGCACTTTGGGAGACTGAGACAGGTGGATCACCTGAGGTCAGGAGTTCGAGACCAGCCCGGCCAACATGGCGAAACCACATCTCTACTAAAAATACAAAAATTAGCTGGGCATGGTGGTGCATGCCTGTGATCCCAGCTACTCGGGAGGCTGAGGCATGAGAATCATTTGAACTCGGGAGGTGGAGGTTGCAGTGAGCTGAGATTGTGCCACTGCATTCCAGCCTGGGTGACAGGGTGAGACTCTGTCTCAAAACAACAACAACAACAACAACAAAAACTGGTGTGTGGTGTGGCTTGGACATGCAGACATTGTAATAAGTACTATCACTCTTGCTCATTTATACTCATAAATATTTTGTTCAGTTGGAGAAAAAGGGGTGTAGTTGCAGCGAGAACTCTGGAAACACATTAACTAGTTAATTCATTCAATCAGCATTTATTTTACAGCCTGCCTTTCTAGACATGGTAGTGAACAAGATGGGGGCCCTCGAGTTCCTCATGGAACTTCCATTCTGGTGGTGGAGGCAATAAACAGGCAATACAGAAACAAGATGATTTCAGGTTGTGATAAATCCTGAGAAGGAACCAAACAGGGTCAGTATAATAGTGAATAGCAAGGGGGCGAGGGAACGCTTAGGAAGACAGGCCACAGAAGGACTCTCAGAGGAAGCGAGGTGTGAGCTTCTTCCTGGAATGTGAAAAGGAACCAGTCACTGAAAGAGCGGATGGAAGAGTGTCCTAGTCTGCAGGAACAAACCCTTTGGCAGAAGCAAAACCCTAAGGCAAGGCTGGGCTCGCAGTGCTCAGGAACAGAGAGGAAACTCGTCTGCCTAGAGTGTGGTTTTGTGTGGAAGAGACTGATGCAGGCCACAGCCTATTGATAATACCTCCACCTTTATTCTCATGGGGACATTTCCTGTCATAGGTGTCTCTGCAGTCTGCTGGGTAAAGTCCAGTCTCTCCAGTGTGACTGTCAGTCTCCGCACAGTCTAACTCAGAGTCCTCCAGCTTCATCTCCCACTACTGTCCCCAACACTCCATCTGTGTTGAGCCCCCATCTGTGCCTTTCCTCTTGCTGTGTCCTCTGCCCCAGTGGTCTCCCCCACCTCTTCTTGGTGAGCTCTTTCTTGGAGATTAGCTCATGATTTTGGAGATCATCTGCTCCTTGAACTGCCTTTTGATTGGGCCAAATTCAATCTGAATTTCTCTGCCCTCCTGGATTCAGGCTGGCTGAAACTGGTGGCTAGTGCTACCGTGTGGTGGAATGGTCTGGGAAGGTTAAACTACAGGAGTGGGACCAGTGCTTGGGATACTGGAGGAGACCTGAGCATCAGAAGCCTAAAGGGCCGGAGTGGGATAAAAAACTTGAGACAGAACATGGGGAAACCCTGTCTCACAGAGATTGTCTCCTTTGTGAAGCGGCTGCCAACATCACCACCCCCAGGAAGGGAATCACCTCTTCCTCCGTGTTCAGGAGCACCCTGGGCATGACCTGCTTTGTATGACACTCCTTGTGAGTAAGAACTGCATCTCCTTCACAGTTGTATTTTCTCTTTCATGTCAAGCAGCTAACACACAGTCAGTGCTTGGTAACTATTTGTTGAATGAATCCTGCACAGCCATCACCTCTCTGAGAGAGAGTAGCTTCATTAATCATTGAATGTGTATCACTCTATACAGAATAAACACCAGGGCATTTTCTATGCGAAGGGAGACCTGGGATTCTACCTTAATGATTAACGCCATTGGAAAAGACAGGGGACTTGCAAGCCTTTTGCTTTTGTGTTTTCAAAAAAGAAAAAAAAAGAAGCCCAGCAATCTCTGTTACAGTCTCAGTATAAATGCTGTCTGTGAACTGAAGGGAGGATGGTTGCATAAGAGGTCAAATTAGGCTGTGGTAATAAGAAATATAAATCGCATGCAAGAAATATAAATTGCATGCTGGTATTCCTTTAATTTGAGGGTTGAATGCAAATTAAGCAGGCATGCCCTTTCTGGAAGCTTGTTTTAATCAATTCTGCTGCTCTGATGGAAAAGTTGATGTTAGAAAGAAAATGATAATACTATTCCTCCCTTGCTCTCCAAAACTAAGGTATTATGTCATGTGACAGTGGTTTGACTTAAAGGTTTTATTTATTTATTTGATTGTTGAACATGCAGCACCCTTAGGCTGCCGTGGTTGTTTCCAAGGATCTTAGCGGTGAACTTACACCAAAGAATTTTCCAGAAAGTCCTTTAGCATCTTTTTTTCCATATCACTGTGATGGGCAACTAGGCAAAGAGGAAAAGGAGGCTGGGATGCTATGCTGGTCTCCACCTCTGACCTTGTTATGTGGTCTTGGCAAGCCACTTTCCCCTCTCAGCCAGTTTCTTTAGCTGTAAAATAAAGAATTGGACCACGTTGGTATCCAGGCTTTTTTCCATGTCAAGAATTATATGAAACATAGTTTCTCTATTAGGCAGCTTGCTGGGGGAGACAGTGGAATTTTTATTATTTTCTGGAAATAGAGCTAATCACCTCGGCAATTCATTCTGGGAATTTCATTAAAATGAGAAGGGCATTTGGGGCTTCTGTTTTAAATAGATCACGCACACTGACATTTGAAGGACAAGATATGGAAGGGATTCCGAGATTTCGTCAGCTACTTCCCTCATTAGAAATTGTTTCATGTGGCTGGACGCGGTGGCTCATGCCTATAATCCCAGCACTTTGGGAGGCTGAAGCAGGTGGATCACTTGAGTTCAGGAATTTGAGACCAGCCTGGCCAACATGGTGAAACCCCATCTCAACTAAAAATATGAAATTAGCCAGGTGTGGTGGCACATGCCTGTAATCCCAGCTACTCTGGAGACTGAGACAGGAGAATCATTTGAACCCAGGAGGCAGAGGCTGCAGTGAGCTGAGATTGCTTCACTGCTCTCCAGCCTGGGCAAGGCAGAGTGAGACTCAGTCTCAAAAGAAAAAGGAAAAAGAAATTGTTTCATGTAACTTTGTTGCTGTTTGAGGCTGAATTTGTTTAGATGATTATGATGAGGTCTTTGATCTTAAAAGTTAGAAGAGAAGCCTTTTGGAGATCATCCCCTACTCAAACTGCCTTTTCATTGAGCCAAATTCAGTCTGAATTTCTCTGCCCTCCTGGATTCAGGCTGGCTGAAACTGGTGGCTAGTGCTACTGTGTGGAGGAACGGCTCGGGAAGATTAAACTACAGGAGTGGGAGCAGTGCTTAGGATACTCGACGAGACCTGAACATCAGAAGCTTAACGGGCAGGAGTGGGATTAAAAACTTGAGACAAAACCAAAGCAGAAAGTTGGAAGATAAACACCTGAATAGAAATATCTACAAAGACTGGCCGGGTGCCATGGCTCAACCCCCTGCAATCCCAGTGCTTTTGGAGGCCAACGTGGATGGATCACTTGAAGTCAGCAGTTTAAAACCAGCCTGGCCAACATGGTGAAACCCCGTCTCTACTAAAAATGCAAAACAATTAGCTGGGCATGGTGGTGCATGCCTATAATCCCAGCTACTTGGGAGGCTGAGGCAAGAGAACTGCTTGAACCCAAGAGTTGGAGGTTGCAGTGAGCCAAGATTGTGGCACTGCACTCCAGCCTGGGTGACAGAGCAAGACTCCGTCTCAAAAAAAAAAAAAAAAAAGAAAAAAAAGAAAAAAAAAATCTACAAAGGCTAGAAACTGGCAGTTTGCAGAAGAGAGCATCAGAATGGCCAATAAATATGTGAAAGATGTTTAACCTCAACAGCAATTAGAATAATGCAAAGTAAAACCATAATAAGATGCCATTTAATGAATTCAGCAAAAATATATAAAGTTGATCATATCAAGTACTGACCTAGAAGTGGGGAAAAGGGAGGAGTATACATTGTTGTATTGATACATTATGTTTGGAAGGCAATTTGGTACATGTATCAAAATATAATGTGTGTACCATTTCACACCTGTAAAAATTTATACCACAGAAGCACTGATTCAAGTACATTAAGCTGTGTACAAGGATGTTCATTTGGCATTGTTTGTAAAAAGTGAAGAGAGAGAGAGAAAAAAGCTTGTGTTCATTAGTAGCGAACAGTCAAGTGAGTTGCAATAGAGCCACACAGTGTGATCTTGAACAGCCATTAAAAGAACTGAAGTGACTCTAGGTTGACATGGGAAATTTCTGTGAGATACAGCTCTCTTGTCTATCAAATGACATGGTGATCATTTGTTTACTGTTCTACTTTACCTCCCTTTCTTGACTTGAGCTCCTCAAGGCAGGTACTATGTGTATTTTCTCTCTGGCAGAAGCAGAATTAAACCCCCTGGGTATGGTGGCTTATACCTGTAATCCCAACAGTTTGGAAGGACAAGGTGAGAGAGTCACTTGACCCCAGGAGCTCAAGACCAGCCTGGGCAACATGGTGAAACCCTGCCTCTGCAGAAATGAAAAAATTAGCTGGGCATGGTAGCATGCTTCTGTGGTCCCAGCTACTTGGGAGGCTGAGGTGGGAGGACCCCTTGAGCCCAAGACTTCAAGGCTGCAGTTTTCTATGATCATGCCACTACACTCCAGCCTGGGTGACGCAGCGAGATCCTGTGTGTGTGTGTGTGCGTGTGTGTGTGTGTTTGAGATGGAGTCTTGCATTGTTGCCCAGGCTGGAGTGCAGTGGTATGATCTTGGCTCACTGCAACCTCTGCCCCCCAGAGTTCAAGCGACTCTCCTGCTTCAGCCTCCCCAGTAGCTGGGATTACAGGCGTGCGCCATCACACCTGAATAATTTTTGTATTTTTAGTAAAGACGGAGGTGTCACCATGTTGGTCAGGCTGGTCTTGAATTGCTGACCTCGTGATCCACCCGCCTCAGCTTCCCAAAGTGCTGGGATTACAGGCATGAACCACCACACCTGGCCCTGTTTCTAAATAAATAACCCATGGCTATTTGACCCCAAAACCCAGGCCCTTTGCTTCCGTCTTAGTTATCAGTTTGGAGTTGGTGAATGGGATGATTGATAACGGAAGCATGACGACGGACTGGAGAGAATATGGAGAGTGAAGTGTCTTGCCCAGGCCATGCAGCTCTAAGCTTATTTGGCAAACACGGTCCAAATAGCCACTCTGTCTGGTGACTCATGAGACAGCTGAGTCTTCTGTGAGACTTGAGAAACACACTTCACTTCTCTGAAGGTTATTTTTCTCCTTTGAGAAAGGAGAATAACAACAGTGCCACCCTTCTGGAGTGGTTTTGTTGACTCCGTGACAAGATGATCGTACGTTGCCTTGCACCAAGTAGGTGTGTGGCCAATGGGACCTCTCAGGCTGACAAGTGCACCCAGCAGTGGGTATTGAGTCAAGGTGGACAGGCAGGGGCAGAGCTTTTCCAGGCAAGAGGGAGGGGCCCGCAGAACACAAAGCTCCGGCCACAGCCTGTCTGAATAGAGGCCTTCCCACCCCTCCATGGGGTTCCCTGTGAGTCAGCTTTAGGCTAATTGGCAGACAATGTTATTAATGAAAAGGCCATGTTTCTTGACAAAAGCATCCACCCAGCTTCCAAGCCTGGAGAGAGCTTCAAGCAGTTGAGGAGGATTCCAGCCTGTGGGTGACCTGAGCACGCAGTCGCCCTCTCGGGCGGGGTGAGGGCTTTGACCCATTGCCAAGTCCAGTGTCAGGGATGGCCTGTTGTCAGAGGACTGGACTAACTCATGTAGCATCAGAATTGTGAGACCCTCGGAGAACCCTAAATTCCCTTTCCTTCACAGATAGGGAAACTGAGGCCCAAAGATGGGAAGGGTTCAGATAGTAGTGAAATTACGATTGAGCCTAGACTTCTGATTCCTTCACTTTGGACTTCCTGTGGGCCTGCAACTCGATGCTAAAAGTTATGCAGAGTTGGATTCCTGCATAACATTTAGAGAGGAAGGCTCAGACAGAGGCAGGAGAGCAGTGTGAGCAGAGATATGAAATGGGCCTGTAGAAGCCCACGGTGGAAATAATAACTGCGAACACCTATGAGGTACTTGCTGTTTGCCAAGCACTGCACCAAGGGTTCTACATGTATTGGTCCATTTATTTCTCACAGTGACTTCGTGAAACAGGCATTCCTGTTATTCCCATTTTATGGATGCCGAAGCTGAGGCTCAGAAAGGTTACATCATTATTGAGGGTCACACGGCTATACATAGTAAGTGGTAGAACTGGGATTTAAACCCAGTTTTGTCTGACTCCAAAACCATAAATGTTAACCTACCAAACACAGATCATGCATGTGGAAATGCTTGGCACTCAGTAGGCATTTGGAAAAGGTGAATTGAGTCTGAATTATGAAAATTGTCAACTCACATTTTTTAAGCCCACCACGTGCCACGCGTTTCCACATGCTTTATCTACGTGTGGTGTGTTGGCCACCGCCATTACTACTATTGTTATTACCTCCTTTGATCCGTGTGCCAGCTCTGCTAGGTAAGAATCTGTTCCCCAGGTTTTAGACGGAGAGCTCAGGCCCAGAGAAGTTAGGCGGCCTGCCCGCAGAAACACAGCTGCCTGGTGGCAGAGGCATCAGACTCAAAGAGATAAGCATAAAGGATGGCCTGGCCAGGTCTCAGGAGGTGGGGAGGGATGGGGCAGGACCAGGCGCAGGGCAGCAGCCCCTTCCTGGCTTCCTGACAGAGCTATTGTTTGAAGCCGGTTCTTGGACATCCAGGAAATGGGCGACATCACTCCCAACAAAGGGGAGGAAGCTGCTTGAATGTTGCAGCTCCACCTCACGCGCTCGCCCTGGGGCTGGAGATGGGAGCCTGGCCAAGGCTGCGTGACCCCTCAGCTCAGCCAGCCATCCAACCCCCACCCTCGGGTTTGGCCTGTTCCCTCCCCTCTCTATGAGTCCATTTCAAACCTTAAAGCCCTGACCAGCAGACCTGCCTGCCATAGAATGCATCCCTTGATGCATTCTCCACGAATTCCCCTCTTTCTGAAATCCTATGCCTCCTAGAATCCTGTTGGGTGAGATTCACCTTCCACCATTCCTCATGGTTAGATAGGAGACCGCACCTTTAATTCTAGGCCTCAGCTGGGCGTGGTGGCTCATGCCTGCAATCCCAACACTTTGGGAGGCTGAGGCGGGAAAGTTGCTTGAACCCAGGAGGTGGAGGTTGCATTGAGCCCAGATTGCGCCATTAGACTCCAGCCTGAGCAACAAGAGCAAAATTCTGTCTCAAAATAAAAAAAAAAAAAATCTAAGAACCACTACAAATAGAAAGGAACAACCAGTATCAGCCTTTCTAAAAAATGCCAAAAAAATAAAGAACATCAACATAATTAAGAACTTACATCAACTAATGGGCAAAACAGCCAGCCAACATTAAATAGCAGTATCAAACTCACATATATTATTATTAATTCTAAATTTAAATCGACTAAATCCCCCAATCCAAAGACACAGACAGGCAAAAACAGCCAAGACCCATTGGTATGCCACATCCAGACCCATCTCACATGCAAGGATACACAAAGACTCAAAACAAAGGGATGGAGAAAGATTTACCAACCAAATGGAGAGCAAAAATAATAAATAAATAGCAGGAGTTGCAATTTTTGCTGATAAAATAGACTTTAAAGCAACAAAGA
>NW_016107624.1:2267091-2319911 GCF_001604975.1 Cebus imitator | reverse complement strand
GCTGTGAGGATGAGAGACAATGTAAATAATATGTCTACACCGGGTGTGGTGGCTCACGTCTGTAATCCAAGCACTTTGGAGGCCAGGGCAGGCAGATCATCTGAGGTCAGGAGTTCAAGACCAGCCTGACCAACATGGTGAAATGCTGTTTAAAAAAAAAAAAATCTAAGTCTCAAGCCTGGCCTCAGTTTCTCCTCTGTCTGGAGGCAGAGCTGGTCATGTGGGGCTGCCCTGGGTCCTCTCAAAAGGCTCTTTGGCTCTGTACTTCTGAGTCTAAGCACCTTTCCTGCCTGGATAAGGAGGAAGCAGTGCCATGAACAGTACCTGGGGCCCCAGAAAGAGGAAGGAGAGGAGTTCCAGGTAGCAGAGCTCTCACTGAGAGTGGGACCAGGCAATTAGGTGAAGCAGAAATCAAGAATTGTCTCTCTACTAGGTTCTGGGATTAGAGGGACCTGGGTTCAAATCCCAGCTCGGCCACTTATTTATTAGCTGTGTGACCTTAAGCAAGTCACTCTACTCTGAGCCTTCGTTTCCTCACCCATGAAATGCAGGCAGTAAGGGCTACTTTGCAGAGTGGTTGTGGGGATTAGATGGGACCGTGGACATGAAAGGCGCCCAAGACTAGTGGCAAACATGGTGCCTTTTCCTTCACTTGGGCGACTTTCCCAGCAAGAAGTGGAGAGAGATGGAGAAATGGACACTGCAGCAGCATGATTAAGCAGCTCAAGGCTCTGGTGGAGCTGGGAGAACACAGATACCACTCTGTTTCTAGTCTCACCAAGAGCATGCGTGAAGCAAGGCCCATCTGTCGGCGGGAGAGGTCTGTGCCATGGCATTGGGCAAACTCACAGGTCACCGTAGCCCAGGACTGCAAGGGCCCAAAAGCTTGTCTTGATCTAGACTAGGAACCACAGCCCACGCCAGCAGGTTGTGCCCTTAGGGTCATCTGGCTTATCCTCTAATCTAGGGGGTTCAGACAAAGCAAGTGACCCCTTGCTCCTCTCCCCCTCCCGCAGGTCACACAGCCAGTCAGGAGTGGAATGAAGGCCTCCTGCCTCCAGTCCAGGGCTCTTTCTATTGAGGAGGGCCCTGGGATTTAGGAGGCCCCTCACTCCCCAGCTCCAGCCTGTGATGAGTGTGACTCTTGTCAGGAAGTGGAAGGGAGGCAGGGTCACCTGCGTGTGCTGGCAGAGAAAGAACCATCCCAAGCACCATTCTTCCCAGACAGTCTTTTCCCTGGGGCTCCCCAGCAACCCGGCTTTCTCCCACCATCTCCTTCTCTCCCCCTCTCTGACCTTAGGCTCTTCTTCTGTCAAATTGTCATGAAAAAGCTCACCTCAAGGGCTGTGGCAGACTAACAGATGGAAGAGTGCCCTAAAACTCAGTAAAAGCGACAGATTGTTTTAGACCTTCAGTTTCTATGACAGCATTAGTTGAACATCTAATACATGGCACGTTATTGCCCCAGACCCCACAGAGACCCTATAAGAGAGGCATCTCATGGGTGAGGCAATGGAGGTGCAGAGAGAGGAAGGGATCTGTCTAAGGTCACACAAGTTGTTATTCAGGCCTGAAACTCAGTCCCTGCTTCCAGTCCACGGGGCCCCTCTCCGAAACACCACACCATTCCAGCCCAGCAGCCCTGCCATCCTGGGTGGGAAAAGAGAGGACAGGCTAGGGAAGGCAGGTGGCGGGGGGTGGGGCGTGTGCTAAGGGACTTCCCCATGCCTCTTCCCCCAAGCCTCAAATCACAGGGAACGAACCTCCAGGAAGCCCAGCGGGTGGTCGGGTCCCAGCGCTGATTGCAGGAGATGGCAGGAGGGCCCCGCGGTTGCCATGGCGACTTCCTGAATCGCAGCGCCCGTTCCCGCTGAGGCTTTAGGAAGTCAGACTTACCTGGGCAGCCCCTGCACCTGACTGGGCCTCTCTGAGGAGGAGGAGGACACAAGGGAATGTGGCGTGCCTGCTCACAGAGACTCCGCACACGCATGTGAGAGTGAGAGCAGTGGTAGGCATGTAGCCACAGCATCCACAAGGCCTAGGACGTGGAGACCTGCATGTGTTGGGCACAGACCTGCCTGACAGTGGGAGGAGCCTTTAAGGGTGAGAACAAGCTTACAGACTCAGGAAAGTGAGAAGGGTGTTCTTGGTAGAGGGAAAGGCAGGGTGGCGCTAGAGAGCGTGCCGGGAGCTGCTGGCAGGAAGATGAAGCTGGCAGGGCCAGATCATGGGGACGCTCTGCATTACTAGGCTAAGGATCTTGCACCTTCGCCTGGAGGCCCTGGGGAGCCAGTGAGGGCTCTCAGGCAGGGAAGTAGCGTGGTCGGACCTGAGATCCCTCCAGCAGCCCAGGGAGGATGGATCAGAGGACAGCCTGGAGGTCAGGAGGTCAGTGTGGTGCCCATCTTCCTTACTCAGCTCTATTCTTTTTCCCCATTAGCATTTATGCCTTCTAACATGTACCACATACTTGCCTTCGATTTCTTGTTTATCTGTTTTCCTCACTGGGATGCCAGCTCATGAGAGCGGAAGGGTTTGTCTGCTTCGTTGACTGAAGTACATCAAGGCCCAGCAAGAGTGCCTGGCACTCTGGTGCTCAGTAGATACTTGCTGAATGAATGGATGAGACCTGGATTAGTGGAGTGGCCGACGGGAAGGAGAGGAGTGTAAGGGGAAAGTGAGCTGTGGAAGGCGAGAGGACTGGTTGGGTTAAGGTTGGTGGACACAAGCCTGAGCCCCCCAGGAACTTCTGAGTTTGTGGGTGTGACCCTGTGCAAGTGCCTTTCTAGCTCAAGAATGAGACCATGGGGTGATTCCAGGATGCTGAGGCCAGATGCAGAACTGGGGGCAGGATAGGGGAAACAGAGGCAGATGCCACATCCTGTGCACTAGATGTGAGTGCACTGGGAGGGGTCTTGGGATCTTTGTAACTGAATGTCCAGGATCTTCACCCGAACCCTCGAGGGGTTGGCGTCTGTAGCATCTTCCAGACCTCCGCTGTCTAATATAAACGTAGCACAGGCCACAGATGCAAGCCACGTGTCATTTTAAATTTTCTAGTTACACGTTAAAAAAGTAAAGAGGTGGGTGAAGTTAGTTTTGATTACATATTTTACCGAACCCCATATGTCCACAATATTATTTCAACCTGTTGCCAATATAAAAATTAAATGAGATATTTTACATTGCTTTTTTAGGGTGTTCAATGTCTTCAAAAACTGGTTTGCAGCCTACACTTTTACAGCACACCTCAGTTTGGACTTGCCACATGTCGCGTGCTCAGGAGCCACATGTGCCAGTGGCTGCTGCATTGGACAAGGCAGTCCTAGGCCCTGGAGGCAGCCGCCCCCCCACCACCAGGAATGGGGTACTGGGTGGGGCTGAGTCTGCGGAAGGGCCTCCAGGACGCCAGCGGATTGAGGCTGGGGTTGGGGAGAAGGCAACCCCGTGGGCGATGGGGTTTCTGCTTTCTCTTTTGTCAGTTCACTGGCTTACTCACTCACTCAACAGACTTTTATTGAACACTTACTCTGTGCAGGGCACTATGCTAGGTGATAGGGCTGGAATAGTGCATTGGGCATGGAGTAGTCATTCTTATTAGGATACTATTCCGTTCTCATAGATGAGAAAGCTTAGGCTCAGAGAGGTTATGGCTTTCTGGAGGTCACGTGGCTGGTAACCCTCTGGGCTCTTCCTCCCACTCCATGTTGCATAGATAACTGACAAATGAGTAAAGCCCCCAGGAGAGAGGAGGCTGGGAGTGAGGTAAGATCTACAGAGGGACGTGCCCAAGGAAACTCATGCCTCTGGGTCTCTAAGGAGGCCTAGAGACCTGGTTCTCCTTAGAGACCTGGTTCCTCCCCCTCCCACTCAGTTTTCTCTCCCGCAACCGCGTGAGCTTTGATGCTCCGCAGGGCCTCAGAACCGGGACTTCCTGAAGAACTTGAATTTGGACCCTCTTCTTCCTAGATGACAGTCTAGCAAGCCTGCAGGAGGCGCAGTGACTGGTCACACTGCTGACCTGGCAGCTCTGGAGGCTGGACTGGGAGCAGCCCAGGTGTCCCCAACTGGAAGGCCCATCCCCACCAAGGCAGCAGAAGAATGCATGCAGAAATGGGAGTACTAGAAAGTGTGGATTCAAGTCCTGCCTCCTTTTCTTCCCAGTTAAGGAAGAACCTTGGGGAAGAGGCTTTGACCCTTTGGGGTCAGTTCTGCCCCCATTACATGGGCAGAGTAACCTACCTCCCAGGATGAGGGCCCTGAGGGCACGTGGTCCATAAGGAAGGGTCACACAGGACTTGGAAAGGGACTGCTTTTCAAGAATGACAAACCTGTGTGAGTTTTGCTTAGAAACCCCGACGGCTGCCTCTAGCAGGTGGGGGCATGGCAAGGGTTCCTCATGCGTGAAAGCTCTGGAACATGTGTCTGGGGTCGAGGCTCTGGGTTTAAGTCTGGCCTGCAGGTGGGAGGGTCTCTGTGCCTTCCTTTCCTTCATCCTATTGTTTACTGAGCACTGAGTACTGAGTGGGTGCCCAGTGAGTTCAATAGCTCTTCATTCCAGATGAGGAAACCGAGGCACAGAGAAGTCTGGTGATTTGCCCGTGATCAACTGGCCAGAAAGTGGCAGAGCTGGGTTTTAAACCTCAGTCTCCTCATCCAAAGTCATTGCTTCTGGCCTCTGTCCAGCACTTGGAGGTGCCAATGGGCTGTTTGCCAGGAGTCACTCATGGCACCTGCCTCACAGACGGCCTGGGTCCCTGGCAGGCTGGGGTCAGCTGTGCATCGTGCATCAAGACATACAGGAGCAGGGAGGCTGCCGGGCCTGGGAGGCTGCAGGGCCAGGCGCGGCCGGATTCACAGGTTGAAGACTGTTCCTCTGGGCTTCCGGACTCCGTGCCTTCCCCCACAGCCCCTTCCCGGGCCACCTCCCTTCCTGGCCCGGTGCTGGGGGTGTCTAGCGGGTGGGGTGGCATCCGGGCTGGGGCTAGAGCTGTGAAGAGGGTGTCTGGGTAGAGACTGATGGCCTGTCAGTTGGCTGCCAGCATATCCTCAAATTCTTTGTCTCTGTATGGAGTGGGGACTGTGGAGGGGGCAGGGGTTGGGCACAGCGGAGGAGGAGGATACAGGGGTGGGGGCGGGAGAGGGGCGTGGTGGGTTGTTGGAGGCCTGCTTATGCTTGTAGGGGGTGTGTGTCTTTGGGAAGTGAGGTCTTTGTCCCCTGTTTTGGGGCCAGAGACAGGAGTTCAGATTCTAGCTCTGCTCCCCACTTGCTGGGTTATCTCAGGCCTCTATGGTTCCCATTTCCGGTCCTGGGCCTCTATTTCTCCATCCGTGCAATGGGTCTGTTTGGCTCTGACCTGCTATGATCTCTGTAAAGCTGAGCTGATTAGAATGGGTGGCCCTGAAATTCCAGAGGCCTTAGGGCTCCCCTGATCTGAGTCTCAATACTGTCTGAGGGAGGTGCTGAGGGGCTGGGGGTGAGGTTAGAGAGATGGGAAAGGTGAACCCTCCACACTGAAAGGCTTGGCAGTAGGGCAAAACCAGGCTGCTTATCTCCCCAGCCTGGGCACCCTGGATGACTGCTGGGGGCTGATGGAGGGGTGGCCCGGGAGGAGGTGGGAGGAGAGACGTGTCATCTGTCCTGAAAGGTACAGTCCTTCAGTGCTTGCTGCCCCCCCCCCACAGTTCCTGCCAGGTCACTTGGGCCCCAAAGACCCCACAGCTCAGCTCACCAACCCCCTTCAGTTCTTGTCACCTGGCTACTGCTAAGTAGCTACACTCAGGTCCGTGGTCTCACCAGGAGCCAAGCAGCTGTACACACAATCACAGCACCTCTGCCCACACACACACTCAGACACAATCACACACAGGCACAAAGCCCATGGCACAGTCACACATGGGCTTGTAGAGTTACAGGTGCCTTGGGATGCACAGCCATCCTGCCAGCCAGCACGGGAGCTCACACATGCGTGCCCACCCCAGCGTGTGGCGGAGCCCAGGCTGTGCCCAGCCCTGCTCCTAGAGAACCACTCTGAGGCCTCACTAGATAGTGTCACAGGTGCCGTCCCAGAGGGGCCTCTGATTCCCTCCTTTAATAAAAGGAGCTAGAAGGCCCCTCCCCAGCTCCCCACCCCCAGCCTCAGCACCCAAAGCACCCATTATTCCAACTGATGCCCCCTCTAGTTCTGCGGGTTGAGTGCACTGAGCACGTCTTAGAGCGGGCAAACTGAGGCTGGGAAGGAGGGAGGTTGCCAAGGGCAGAGCCGGTGAGGTCAGAAGCGAAATTGCAAGACCGGGCAGTGGGCCCCAAACCTGTGTTCTCCCCAGGCCGCCCACCCCCATCTGCCGGGCTGGGGTGTGGACCCCGAAGTGTGCTCAGGACCCCCTCCCCACCGACCCCAGCACCCAAGGGCCTCTCGGACACAAAGCCACCTGGCGGCGTTCGAGGGGGCTCGCGTGGGAGCGCGCACGGCGGCCCGCGCCTCCGGCCAAGATGTTCCCTCTCCGCGTGATTGACAGGCTCGAGTGCCGAGAAACAAAATTGTTTATGCGCTAATGAATAAGGCCCTGATTGCAAGATCCTGTTTGGAAAATTATAGTGCGGCGGCGGCGGCGGCGGCCGCGGCGGCCCAATTACAGCCCGCGCTGCATATTCATTTCGTCTCTCCTTTGCATCGAGATGAACGGGCGCCCAGCGCCCTGCAAAGGCAACGCCAAATTTAGTCCCAGGTTCCGCACTCTTCCGCGCCATTGTCTGCCCCGGACCACCTGCCTCCTGCCGGCCTGATTGCCCGGGAGGGCGCGAGCAGGGAGGCCAAGAAAGTTTTCCCTACCCCTCCTCCTGGCACCCCCTTGCCTCGGTTCCTCCGACTCCCCGTCTCGGTCTCTCTTCCCTCCTGGTGTCTCTTTCTCCCTCTGCTCTCTCTCCTTATTCTGAGCCTGATGACACTTCCTCTCCTGGCTCTAGGCCTCTCACTGGGCGCATCTCCGTTCTAGAATGTCAGTCGCTGGCCCTCCCCCTTCAGCTGCACCTTCCCTGCATTCCTGGGTCCCTGGGGATGGCAGGGGCAGTAACGGGGACTGTCAGCTCCGTGGAGGTCACAGAGGTACGAGGCGGGTCCCAAGACCCCTGCCTCGTCTGTGAGCATGGGGTGCGCTTGTCTCGTCCCGGTAACCAAGTTGTTGGGGAGAGAAGCCCCTCCCTGCCCGCTGCCTCTGCGGTCTCCCGCATGCCACCAGACGCACCCATCCTGCGGCACAGGCCCCCTGGCTGCCTAGGCTGTGCCCTCACACCTCCCTGCCCTGCATACGCTGTTCTCTTGGTGGCACGCACTTCCTGTCTTCCCAGACACATCCCAAGTACAGCTCAGAGCAGCCTTCCCCTGTCCCCACCACCGCAGGCAGCAGGACAGCTCCTGCCCCAGCACCCCAGTGTCCAGGCATGTCCTTCAGTTACAGAGGCAGGCAGGGTATACTGTTGTCCTTCTCCTGGGCCTGACCTGTCTGGGGGCTGCCCATGAGTCACCGGGAAGTCCTGGTGTCCCGCTCAGGGCTGATCAAACGGACACCTCTGCCATGATATGCGGGTGTAGTCTCCCCGTCCTTGCTGTAAGGTGATGGTGGGCAGGAAGGGAGAAGAGGCTGGGAGGGAGGGACTGAGGGTGTGCAGCACCTGGACGCCACAGGCCAGGACTGGCCCTAAGTTCCAGACAGCGACAAGGACAACTAACTCGTCCTTGTCACTGGGTCATTGACTTAAGTGACAGGTGCCTGAGGCCCAGTGTGGCTGGAGACCCAGTGTTGGGGGGCCATGGTGGTGAGGGCTCTTCAGAGGATGGCCGTGCTCCTCCCCCATCCTGCCCTGGGACCCCACCGAGTGAGCAGGCATCTGTGTCCCTTCCTGGGATGGAAATTGGGGGATTCAGATGTGAGCAAAAATGGACAACCACCTACACCAACTGGCCTAGACAACCCCTCACCGTGCGCCAGAGACTCACAAAGTAATAGACTCCCACAGTCACATACGCGCAAACACAAACGCGCAGTCTCTCCTTGAAAGACCCACGCAACCTGAGACACAAAGGCAAGCTGGCCCCGGGGCGTGTGTGGGGCAGCACTGCCCTCTGGCGGCTCTCCTGGCAATCTCGCTGTCAGGCCCAGGCTGGCTTCCTAGAGCCACAGCTGAGCCACGTGCGGGAGCCCAGGCCCAGACCCAGAGAACTGGGACTCCCAGGGATGGAGTTTCAGGGAGGAAAAGGAATTTGTGTCCCTAGGGTGGAGGGTCTTTTGAGTTCCAGTTCCCTACCCCACTCTGCATGTACCACAGAACATGTGAGCAGAACTTGCTCACAGAAGGACCAGTCCAGTGATGGTGAGGGGCGGAGCTCCCTATCATGGGAGGAGTACAGGTTGGGCTGGGGCCACTGGCAGATTGGTTGTCTTTAGTGGCAGAGTGGACAACTTCATCATCGGTCATCACCAGCTTGAAGAGCCCTGGGAGGTATGTCTAGCCTTCTACTTCACCCCAGCCCAGCCATTCTCCTGTGTGATTTATTCGTCAATCATCAAACTCTGAGAGCATCTCAGCACCTGGACCAGCAGTGTGAGATCCTGGGTGGTGGGAGATGAGGCTGCGGAGGGTGGCCAGGCTACCCCTTGGAGGTCTTCAAGGCCAGTCTTAAGAGCGTGGGCTTCATTCTGGGGGACAGGGGTCTGGAGACAGGCTGAGAGAGGGAAGCGTATGTGAATACCGGCTAAGGAGAGACTGAGGCAGGAGGGACAAGCGGGAGGGGTGTGGGGACCTGGACCAGGACATGGGTAGGAGTGAGGTGGCAAGAATGATGCAGATTCCAGAGCTGTGAAGGAGATGGACTTGCCAGGCTGGCGAGGAATTGGCCATGGTGGGCATGGAGCCAGAAGATGAAGTTACCTCGGGGCATATCAGTGCTGACGAAGGGGCCTGGGGGAGAGATGATGAGTCTGGGGTGGCTCTGTAGAGCCTGACAGCCAAGGGGACGTCTCGAGAGGTATCCAGGAGGCAGCTGAAGTCAGGCCTGGAGACAGCCACATGGGAGTTGGAAGGTTACTGACAGGTGGTTGGAGGTGGTGCACAGCTGAGGTCACCCAGGAAGGGTCCTTGGAAGCCCTAAGCACCGAAGAGGTCATGGAGCTCACCTCACCTCTCTGAGTCAAAAAGGAGACTAAAGTATAAAATGTAACACTTAACATGTATTACAAAACTTTTGGCCTGGCGTGGAGTCTCACACCTGTAATCCTAGCACTTTGGGAGGCTGAGGTGGGTGAATCACCTGAGATCAGGAGTTCGAGACCAGCCTGGACAACATGGTGAAACCCTGTCTCTACTAAAAATACAAAAAATTAGCCAGGCATGGGGTTACACGCCTGTAATCCCAGCTGCTCAGGAGGCTGAGGCAGGAGAATTGCTTGAACTCGGGAGGTGGAGGTTGCATTGAGCCAAGATGGCACCACTGCACATTTTCCTCCCTGTCTTGCTTGTTTGATGCTCCTGGTATGATGGTGCCCTGAGGTGTCTACTTGCTTGCCGGCTAGGTGACCCAGCTCCAAATCCAGGCCAAAGCAAGAGGCTCAGGGATCATCAACAGGCTGGGAGCAAGGGGAGCAAGACGCCCACAAAAGAGAGGAAACCCAGGAGAGTGTGGCATCACTTGGGCCAAGGAAGGAGGGGGTTCCAAGAAAGAGGACGGGATCAGTCACGTAAGAAACAAGAGAAGGCGCGGAGATGAGGACTGAAGACGGGGCCCAGATGGGACTGTGGGGCCGCCGGGCAGGCTCAGCAGGGCAAAGCGGGTCACCTCTCCACGTACCCCTGCTCAAGGGGGCCAGCCTTGGGTAGGGACACTTGTGTGCCTTTTGCCCTTGAGGATCCTCCAGACCTAAAAACAAGGAGGGAATAGGACCCTGGGGTAGGGTCAAGGCAAGCTGACCTCAGAAGAAGAAAAGGAGACCACGTGCTTCAGTGGACTCAAGACAGGGGTGCCGCTGGATGGCAGTCCCCGCTCTGACCAGAAGGGGGCAGCGTAAAAATAGGTCCTGCCTCAGGGCCCAATGGGACAAGGAGGGAAAGAGCTTTGGAGTCTTCTCAGCACTGCTGGTCTTCAGGCCTCTGAGGCAGCCCTGCCCTATCCTGGGATGCCTCCCGGCGCTGCTCTGTGGGTCTGCAGCCCTTTGGTGCCAGTTGGGGTGAGGGGCAATGTGAGGGTCAGGACAGTTGTTTCCTGGCTCTGGGGCTACCATCAGACCTTGAGAGGGACTGGTGTGCTGGTGGCTGCTGGTGGCCTCAGCTGGGGAAGAGGAGTCAGGGCTGGGGCCTTCCTGACAAAGTGTGGCTTTAGTTGATCACTGCTGGTGGGTGGCGGGGAAGCTGAAGCCAGAGCAGGAAGAAGAGGGAGCCTGGGGAGACAGTGGCTGCCTAAAGGGTCCCTTCCCCTCAGAAGCTGGGCCAACCCAGGGCAGCAAGGACAGAGACACAGGAGAGCACCCACAGGCCAATCGTGCTGTGCTGACTCTCTGGCTGTGTGACCTTGAGCAAGTGGGCAACCTTCTCTGAGCTTTGGTAGAGAGATGTATCCAGAATTCAGGAAAGCACCTTATAGGCCCAGGGCAGCCCTATATTGGGGCAAAGAAGGGCAGGCAATCCTGGGGCACCTACTTGTCTTAGGGGTCCAGTCCCTGGGGTTTGGCTTCTTGGAGCCCACCGGGTATCTAGGGGCAACTGGAGATGGATCTGAGTCAGTTGAGTCCTGGTACCCACATTTTGGCTTGGGGGTGGAAAAGGGTAATAAAGGGCTCTGCAGTCACAGGAGCTTGGCCGCTGCCTGGACGGTCAGCCTGTGCAATCCCCTCCCACCTCTGAGCTGCCATTTCTTTATCTCTCTGAGTTTCTACCTGGGGCAGGACCTTCAGCTTCCCACGACTCACCAGACCATCACTCCCCGGTACCAAGCTGAGTTGGCTCTTGAGGCTTCTCTTTCCCAGGTGGGCCTTGAGTGGTGCCAGGTGCCGCAGGAACTTCTGGTTGGTGCAGGGAGCTGGCGGGCATGGCCTCTCTGAGGGCAGCTGTCTTGGTGCTTAGCTGGAGCCTCATGGAGTAGCACCTGCAGCCTGGGCCAGCTGGGATGGGAAGGGGCGGTCTGGCCTCCACCTGCCCGTTAGCTACTCTCACTTGAGCCTCAGCCCCTTGCATCTGCTGCTGCTGCTGAAGCCTGAGGGACTGGGGCCATGGATGGGTGCCCCAAAGACAGGAGAGAGGGGGGTGCCCCAAAGACAGGAGGGAGGGTCTAGACCCTGGAGGGGGGAGCTAGACACTAGCCAGGCAGGAAGTATCTCCTCTTCCTGATTCTGATCCTTCACCCACCTGTGGCAGCCCCACACCTGTACCTGTGCACCTGTGGGGCAGCCTTCCCCACCCATGGCTCTCCACACTCCTGGAGCCCTAGGGTAATATGTGGAGCACGCTTGGGGTGGGGCCCCATGGAGCACCCCCAAACTGCCCCTGGTCCCCAGGCTCCAGCTTGTGCTGTGCCCTCCTGCTGTCTGGATTTTGACCTTGAGGAGCCTGGAGCCGCCAGCTTGTCGGGCTCTCCAGGCTCCAGAATCTCTCCACGTATCCCTGCTCGAGGGGGCCAGGGTGGGGCTGGTGCTGGCCTCGTTGGTGTTGCTTCTGCTGAAGTAGTGGTGCCCTCTGGCATCAGCGCCTTCCATGGCAGGCTACTGGTGCCATTTGCCACGTGCAGCTGGTGCTGAAGTCTAAGCTTGTGGAAAGCATCCAAGGCCTGGGCTGTGGTCCTCATGCCCGTGTAGCCTGCCGCGGCACACACAGAAGAGACACATGGGCACAGGAGACACGTGAGCACAGCCCCTCCGGTTCAGTGCAGACACGCGCTCCAGTGGACTCATGCACACAACCACACATACAGACAATGTACAGGTGTAGCCAGTGTGTGAACATTGTTAAGTCTGTCAAGGCGGACATATGCACAGGACGGGCAGAAAGACCTACAAATGTGCACAGATCCCCATCTTTTTTTTTTTTTGAGACAGAATCTCACTCTGTTGCCCAGGCTGGAGTGCAGTGGAGCAATCTCAGCTCACTGCAACCTCTGCTTCCTGGGTTCAGGTGATTCTCTGGCCTCAGCCTCCCACGTAGCTGCCACCATGTCCAGCCAATTTTTGTACTTTTTAGTAGAGATGGGGTTTCGCTATGTTTTGAGATGGAGTCTCACTCTGTCACTCAGGCTAGAGTGCAAAGGTGAGATCTAAGTTCACTGCAACCTCTGCCTCCAGGGTTCAAGCAATTCTCCTGCCTCATCCTCCTGAGCAGCTGGGATTACATTCACGCGCCACCACTCTGGGCTAATTTTTGCATTTTTAGTAGAGACGGGGTTTCACCATGTTGACCAGGTTGGTCTCAAACTCCTGGCCTCAGGTGATCCACCCCCTCCCCCCAAAAAAGATGGGGATTCTGAGAAATGTGTCACTGGGCAGTTTTGGTGCACAAACTTCATAGAATGCACTTACACAAACCTAGATGATGTAGCCTACTGCACCCCTAGGCCACAATGGCATAGCCGATTACGAAGTGCTGGGATTACAGGCGTGAGCCACCGCACCTGGCCGTATCCCCGTCATTAAGCACCGCCCGAGTGTGTTCATAAGGTTGTACACTCATTACCACGATGGAGTTCCAGAACGGTTTTGTGGCCCCACAAGAAACTCTGTAGCCATCAAGTGTCACTCCCATTCCTTCAGCCCCTGCAACCACTAATGATTCACTGTTTGTCTCCATGGATTCTCCTATTCTGTGCATTTGGTAGAAATGAACTTATACATTATGTGGCCTTCCGTGTCTGGCTTCTGTCACTTAGCATAATGTTTTCAGGGTTCTGTGCTTCCAGTTTAGAGTGAGGACACTGGCCCAGACAGATGGAGTGACTGTCCAAAGTCACATAGCAACCAGGAGTCAGGCCCCTACACAGTGTTGCCCTTTTGAGGACATGAGCCTTGGTCCCTGCGGTTGGGGTCTGTGGACAATGGAAGAACTCACACTCCATCTAAAGGGGCAGCTATTGCTCAGCTCTGCCCGGGACACAGTGCAGGGTCAGCATTGCTTAATACTAAACACTGTAAATGAGGATACAAATGGCTGGGCATGGTGGATCAAGCCAGTAGTCTCAGCTGCTTGGGAGGCTGAGGCAGGAGGATCACTTGAGTTCAGGAGGTCAAGGCTGCAGTAAGCCATGATTGTGCCACTGCACTCTAGCCTGGATTATGGAGAGAGACCCTATTTCAAAAAAAAAAAAAAAAAGATACAAATAACAGCAGCTAACATTATGCATGCTTCTTTCTTTTGTGCCTGGTGCTGTTCTAAAGAAGTGCTGTATAGGCACTTTCTTATTTAATCTCCATGACAATCTTGGTGAAAGTACTGTTATTATCCCCGTTATGCAGATGAAGGAAGCAGAACACAGACAGGTTAAGTAACTTGGCCAAAGACACACAGCAAGCTAGTGGCAGAGTTAGGACTGGAACCCAGGTGATCTGACTTCAGAGCTCCTGCTCTTATCCACCTATACAGGTTGCATTCCCTCTTCCAAGATTTTTTTTTTTTTAAATGGAGCTTCACTCCTGTTGCCCAGGTTGGAGTGCAATGGCGCGATTTCGGCTCATCTCAACCTCCGCCTCCCAGATTCAAGTGATTCTCCTGCCTCAGCCTCCCGAGTAGCTGGGATTACAGACATGCGCCACCATGCTCAGCTAATTTTGTATTTTTAGTAGAGATGGGTTTTCTTCATGTTGGTCAGGCTGGTCTCAAACTCCCAACCTTAGGTGATCTGCCCTCCTCGGCCTCCCAAAGTGCTGGAATTACAGGCGTGAGCCACCACGCCTGGCCCCCTTCTTCCAAATTTTTAAAGGAAGGCAGTAATACAGATTTTAATGTGAAATCTCACGAGTTTAAATGTTTTCAAGTGTCAACAACTTATGACAATTGTTTTTCAGTATGTGCAGGCTGCAGGCCCTGAGCCTGGAAAGCTTGGTTTAATGCAAAGGGAGGGGGCACTCCCCTTTGGTTTCTTCCTCAGCATCACTGTCACTCTGTCCAATACCACGTGCTCCTCTTCTCCCTGACATTTCTTGCAGAAGCAGAGAGAGCCTGCCAGTGGGTACCCAGGTCTCGCTGAGGGTCATGCTACACAGGCAGCCAGTCCCAGAGTCACACCACCAGGCACAAGGCAAGCACGGAAAATAATGCCTGGGTCATTATTGTCTCCTCTGCAACCTGCACAGGGAAATTTCTCATGGGATTGAATGTGATAACTGGCACAGCCTACTGGCTCAATAGCCTTTTTTTTTTTTTTTTTTAGACAGGGGTCTCACTATGTTGCCCCAGGCTGGTCTCAAACTCCTGGCCTCAAGCGGTCCTCCACCCTTGGCCTTCCAAAGTGCTGGGATCACAGGCGTCAGCTACTGTGCCTCACCGCAATAACCATTAGCGGACTCAGAAACAACAGGAGATACAACCTGTTGTATTTGCATAAAGGGCCAGCATTTGGGTTGCAGAGTTTGTTGAGACTAATAATACCATTTATTGAGCCTGAGATAATTCCAGATACAGTGCACATGACATGCATCGCCTCATTCAGTCCTGAACTTCTTATGCCCTGGAGGACAAGCATAAAGGTTATGGGCTTGAGGTTTGAGCTGGGTGGCTGATAGGGTTTGGCTGTGTCCCCACCCAAATCTCATCTTGAATTGTAGTTCCCATAATCCCCACATGTCATGGGAGGGACTCAGTGGGAAGTAATTTGACCATGGGGGTGGTTACCCTCATTCTGTTCTCATGAGAGTGAGTTCTCCTACGATCTGATTTTTTTTTTTTTTTTTTTTAGATGAAGTCTCACTCTGTCACCCAGGCTGGAGTGCAGTAGCATGATCTTGGCACAATGAAACCTCTGCCTCCTGGGTTCAAGCGATTCTCCTGCCTCAGCCTCCTGAGTAACTGGGATTACAGGCATGTGCCACCATGCCTAGCTAATTTTTTTGTATTTTTTTTAGTAGAGATGGGTTTCACCATGTTGGCCAGTTTGGTCTCGAACTCTTGATCTCAGGTGATCCTCCTGCCTTGGCCTCCCAAAGTGCTGGGATTACAGGCGTGAGCCACTGTGCCCAGCCTAGATCTGGTGGTTTTATATGGGACTTTCCCCCCTTGTTCTCGGCACTTCTTCCTGCCGTCATGTGAAGAAGGATGTGTTTGCCTCCCTTTCCATCATCATTGTAAGTTTCCTGAGGCCTCCCCAGCCACGCTGATCTGTGAGTCAATTAAACCTCTTTCCTTTATAAATTATCCGGTCTCAGGCAGTCCTTTATAGCAGAGTGAGAATGGACTAAACAGCAGCCTTCTTAGCTGTAGGACCCTGGAGAGTTACTCAACTTCCGAGTGTCTCTATTTCTTCCCTCAGAATATGAGGTGAATAATACCCGCCTTTAGGGGTAGCAGCAACGTTACAATGAATTAAAGCTTAAAACATGTCTAGCACTTAGAGCAATTTCTCACATTTAGTAAACAATGCAAGTTAGCTTTTGTCCATATCACAATTAATTCCCATTTTACTGATGGAGAAACTAAGGTTGAAGAAAACTAAGTGACTTGTCCAAGGCAGTGGTTTTCAGCCAGGGTGATTATACTACTGGGGAGCCATTTGTCAATGTCTGGAGACATTGTGGGTGTCACATCTCAGGGCTGCTGCGGGGACCCTGCTAAATAACCTCCGTGTGACACCCGCAAAGCACAGAAGTTTCTAACCCACAATGTCGCTGGTGTTGAGGCTGAGAAGGCAACGCAACCAAAAAGTGACAGAATCAGGGTTTGAGCCCTAGCTGGGGGCTCCAACCTTGCACTCTACTGCCCTTGTCATCTCCCTTCCGGGGGGAGTCCTGGGTCGGCACTGGCTGAGGCTGAGCACCGACTTCTGGAGGACCAGGGGCAGTCACACATCCTCAGTGCAAGTCCTCCCTCTCACGCTTCGCTTCTGCACACAGGGGCTCCAGGGAGGTAGAAGGGGGGTATTTAGGGTGGATGTGAAGCAAAGGGCCTCACAAATCCCAAAATGCTGGGATCATAGGCATGGACCATGATACCAGGTGTGAGTCAAGGATTTTCTTTCCGTTGCCGCATGGATTTAAGTGCCTCTGCCTCAGAATGTTACCGTGTGTCTCAGTATTTTTAGGTGTTTTTCTCCTCCCGTTTCACAGGTTTGGTTGGAAAGGGAGGGAATATGGAGGGGTTAGGAGTAGGTGTGTGGGGCCAAGGGGCCTCCCATGCCTCCCAAATTGTGCCTGGATCCTTCCACGGAAGCCTGGCAGCTTCTGCAGGCGCGCCCGCCCTCCCTGCAATCCCCTGGCCTCTTAAGAAGCAGGAGGAACAATTGCTAATCAGCTTCCGAGAGAGACAGGAATGAATGGAGGAGCCAACAACACGCCTCAATTACTGGCAGCTGGTCCCCTCCCCGTGCAGCCGAGCCCAGCTCCTAGCGCTCCTTCTCAGTTCCAGTTCTTCCTTCCTCTGCCTGATTCCTTCACACCTTGATGGAGCCACGGAGCGGAGCTGACGGCTGACTTGTTAGGGCCCTTCCTTCACTCATCTCCCCACGGCGAGGTCCCCAAAATGCAAATCACTTTCTCATCTCTGAGTTTTTGCACACCCTGCTCCTTCAACATGGACAGCCCTCTTCTATCTGGCAAAATCCTACCCATCTTCCAAAGACTGGCTTCCACGTCACCTCCTCTGTGAAGCCCTCCTGTCAGAGGCGTTGGAACCAGAGCGACTCTATCTTGAGTAGGGGCTTGGTGAAATGAGGATGAGACCTATTGGGCTGTACTCCCAGATGGTTAAGGCATTCTAAGTTGCAGGGTGAGATCAGAGGTCAGCACAAGATACAGGTCATAAAGCCCTTGCTGATAAAGAAGCCGGCCAAATCCCACAAAAACCAAGCTGGTGACAACAGTGACCTCTGGTCCTCCTCAATGCTGCACTCCCACCAGCACCATGACAGCTTACAAATGACATGGCAACTCAGGAAGTTACCCTATATGGTCTAAAACGGGGAGGCATGAATAATCCACCGCTTGTTTGGCGTATAATCAAGAATAACCATAAAAATGGGCAACCAGCAGCCGTCCGGGCTGCTCTATCTATGGAGCAGCCATTCTTTATTCCTTTACTTTCCTAGTAAACTTGCTTTCACTTTCGCAAACTGGCCCTGAATTCTTTCTTGCACGTGATCCAAGAGCCCTCCCTCGGGGTGTGGATTGGGAGCCCTTTCCTGGAACACTCTAGACCTTTCCCAGTCTTCCCAGGCAAAATCCCTTCTCTGGGCTCGCATAGCAGTGTCCACACTGTAACATTCACGGCACGTTGTGGGCATGTCCTTCTTCACAGGGCCCAGGACGAGGCATGGCCATGCAGGCGGTCAGTATGGCAGTGTGACGTTATGGGAAGAGCGCTGGGCTTGGAGTCTAGTGGGTTCCAGCTGTGGCTCTCACTTGGGTTGGGCAAATCGCTAACTTGTGCTGCTTCTCCATCCTGACTCACCACTCTCTGCCATCCCCTCCTCCTCCAGGCCTCCAACCCTTCCTACGGTCCCCCTTCCCAGGGCCCCCTTTCCTCTTGTCATCTCATTAGGACGACTCACTCAGGGTCCCTGGACTTCATCTGGGCAGTGGGCCTGATTACATGGTGGCTGCTGCATCTCCAGCACATGGGGAGAGATGAATGAATGAATGGAACCTTGAATGGCTCATCTGTTAAATGGGGGTAGTAGTAATTCTGCCCTCCCAGGGCAGCTGTGGGTACGATCCAAGTTTGTTTTTTGCTGACTCTCAGTACACATACTCTTAACTATGCTTGTCAATGTTTATTGAGGGGAACTGAATTCCCCCAAGGCTGTTCTAATGGGATTCCATCAGGCAGAACACCTGGAGAGTTCCCCAAAGGAGCAGCCTGCATGCCAGGATGGGAGGAGGGGAAGGATGTGGAGGTGACGAAGGCGGGAGCCACAGGCCCCAAGATCCAGACAGCAGGCTGGGACAACCCAGAACTCCAGACTGAGCCCTGAGTTACAGCTGCTGAGGATGATCAGAACAGTGGAGATGGGGAGAGGCTGGACTGGGGCCTCTGTGCTGTTCGGGCACCCAGTGCCTCCCCCAGCACGGCCCTGGCTCTTCTACTGGTGTCCTCTGTCTTTCCCAATAACTCCCCCAGCATAGGGCCTGGCATTCTGGCTCCTCCAGCAGAAAACCCTGTCCATGGCGAGCAGCCAGCAGAGGTTCCCGAGTTGAATGAATAGAGGAATGGCCCAGAAGGATGGAGACCCCGAAGTCTGAGCAAGGCACGGAGCCAGTCAGCTGGGACGGAAAGGACAGGGTAGAGATGATGGAGTCTGTCTCAGGGTGGCCCCTGGCCTGGGGCTGCTGCTGCCAACAAGGGGTCTCCCGTGTAATCCCAAATGCCTCTGACAATCAAAGCACAATGCGGAGTGGGAAACCGATCAGAAACCAATCATATTCCTAACAGTCATTATAATAAAAATGTTTATGTCAGCAATTGACATTTGCAGGAGACTTTGTGTTTTATTTCCATTTCCTCTCTTGATAAAAACGACTCAAGGTAGGCATGGTTGGTGCCATTGAACAGGTGAAGGAACTGAGGCTGGGGGAGGGTGGGGAACGGTTGTGTAGGGGAGGCACAGAGAAGGCCCTCACCAGGGGCCCCAATCCCCTCACCAGGCCTGGACCACAGCCCCCAGCCCAGAGCTCCCCTTCTCCCTGAATTCTGCAGCTTCCTCGGCAGGTCTGGGGCTCAGCCTGGAATATGGTTTTCTTCGTGGGGGCTCAGGCACTTTCCCCTGAGTCATTCTATGGACTGCAGCCAGAGGATGGCACGGGCGGTGGGCCAGGGTGCCAGATGGGCCAGGATGGGTGACGGAGCCTGTGGAATCAGACTGGTTGAATTTGAACACAGGCTCTGCTGCTAACGGGGCCAACTTGGGCAGGTCATGGAATCCAGCCAAGCCCCAGGTTTCATTTGTCTAGTGGGGAGCATAACCGGGCCCCTTTGACCTCTTGCCCAGGCTGCTCCCTTCCTCAGGAATGCCCTTCCTGCCTTGCCCACCTGGGTATGAGCTCAGATGCCAGTCTTGTGGGCTGCTTTTCCTAACCTTCACTTAAGGACATCTTCTCCCTCCCTCCCCAGTGTCCCGGGAGCCTGCGCGTCCTGTCCTCAGCGTGGTTGCTGTGTGCCAGGCACTGTGCTGGGCTCGGAGGAGGAACCAGTGCCCTGTTTCATGGAGCTCACTCTCACACCAATGGGGGAGGCTGTTAAAGTGTCATGTCAGGTGTTATGAGGACAAGAAGAAGGCCCAGGGCACTGGGAGATCTATTCTGGGGTTCAGGGTTGGCCTCCCTGAGGAGGGGACTGCGGAGCAGAGACCTAGAGGGCGATGGAGTTGGCCGGGAAGAGGAAGCTTTGGGTGTCATGACCTTGAGGAGAGAAGCCAGCAGGCAGGAGGACCTGGTGCTTGGAGCAATGGCTGGGAAATGGGGGGCTGAAGTTGGGGGAGCAGATCATCCAGGGCCCATGGGCCACCTTAAGGTATTTCTGGGGGCCAGAGATGTGGCCAGTGGAACTTGGGGTCCTCAAAGCACAAGCCATTTGAAGACTGAAAGCAGGTGGCAGCTCCAGGGCTGGGCAGCAGGGCACAGATGTGGAGTCTGGGGGATGGAGCCTGGCCAGCACCTTGGCTGACACCAGGTTGGGTGGACCCTGAAACCCCCAGACTCAGCCGTCCAGGGCTCCAGCTGAGAGGAATCCCAGGTTATACCATGCCCTGGGATGGAGGCTCCCAGCTGGCCAGAGGCCCTTCAGAAAACAGAGGCTGAGCTTGGAGGAGCAGGTGGAGCAGAGCTGGTGGCACAGAGTGGGCTCCAGGCAGATGGCCCTGGGCAGAGCTGGAGAACAGCCGGCCAGGCCCTGCCCATTCTTATTTTCTCTGGGCAAGGCAGATAAGCTCCCTGCTCCCATGACTGGCTTGTCAGGCAGTGGACTAGTTTCTCTATGGTAGAATGGGGATGGTCTCAGTGCCCACCTCACAGCACTGAGTGAAGGGTCAGCATCAATGAGGTGGCACACGTCACACTAACATAGTACCTGGTGCTCAGGAGGTGCTCAAAAAGCATCCCCTGGTCCGGATGCAGTGGCTCACGCTCGTAATCCCAGCACTTTGGGAAGCTGAGGTGGGTGGATTACGAGGTCAGGAGTTCGAGACCAGCCTGGCCAATACGGTAAAACACAGTATCTTCTAAAAATACAAAAAAATAGCTGGGTGTGGTGGTGGTTGCCTGTAATTCTAGCTACTTGGGAGGCGGCGGAGGTTGCAGTGAGCCGAGACTGTGCCACTGCACTCCAGCCTGGTGACAGAGCAAGGCTCCATCTCAAAAAAAAAAAAAAAAAAGCATGCTCTCAGAGCTCATGGCCTCTTGGGGGAGCCTGCCCGGCTGTGAATAAACGTGAAACTAGGGTCAGAGAAAGGGATGCCAGAGCTCAAAGGAGAAAGTATCACTCTGGCTCAGGCAGACATAGGGAGAGAAAAGAAGGTTCAGTCAGGGTAGACTTCCCGGAGGCAGTGTCCTTGATGCCCATCCTTGCGGATGGATAAGACTCTCACAGGCAGACATTGGTGGAGGCAGTGCAAGAGAATGGAAATGTGATGCCTGGGGGCCAGTGTGGGCAAGAGGATTTGTCTGTGTCCAAGTGCCCTGGCTCAAGTGCATGCTTGCTGAATGCAACAGAGGCCTGGGATGCTGGAAGGAACCTGAAAGATATCTCCTGCTCCCTCACCTTGACCTCCAAATAGATTTGACCCTCATGTTAGAACCGGAAATGGTATGAGGGCAGGGGAGTGGAGAAAGTGAGAGGTGTTAGCAGACACAGGGTCCCCATGTCACTGGCACCCCCCAAGCAGGGGGCTTCTCTTCAAGCCCCACCCACACTTGACAGGAGTGACAGGTGGGCAACAGCATGGGGCTGATCAGAGACCCCAGCCCCCAAGCACCCTCTCCCTGGGGATCGGGCGAAAGCTGGGCCCAGGAAGCCAGTGGCCAGGTGTTTCTATCCACCTGTCGGGGACGTGCCCTGAACTGGTTTGGGGTGGTTTTCTTGGAAAGGCTGTGTTTTGAGGTGCTGGTGGTGGGCTGTTGCCGATCTGGTCTACCTTTTTGGGATTCTGGGACTGGGTATTCCTGAAGGTGGGGGTGCTGGGGGATTAGTCAATTTCCCCTGCCTGAGAGCAGCCTGCCTAAGGCAGGGCCAGATGTGGCAGGCCTTGGCCTCTGAGCCGTTCCTCACTGGACCTCTTCCTCCTGGTGCAGAGATAGGGCTTTCACCCCTCGGGTGCCCAAGCTGTCCTCTCACCAAGCTTCCTCTCTCACATGCCAGTGCCCTCTAGCTGCGTTCCTCTTGCTGGCCTCTGCTGCCTCCTGGATCCCCCAGTACACTCTGCCACCTCCTTGCCCCACCCTGCACTGGCCCTGGCTCCCATGTTGGTGGGGAAGACGGGATTGGTGGTAGCATGTAGCCTCAGGCCCTGACCAGGAGTAGGGCTGGGGATGGGGGCTCCCTGCTGATCCGCTGATCTCCCTGACTCCTCTCCCTTTCTCCTCGCTCCCTCCCAGGCCTTTTAAAATTCTTCCTGGCCTGGAGCTGAATACACATCCCCAAACCACTGGACTTGCATCCTAGCTGCTTCCAGGGGCCCGATAAGCTAATAAAAACATCAGCCACTTGGAGATCCGTTGTTATGGACCTGGCCTCTTGCTACCAATTTTACCTGAACTGTCTGGTTTAATTCTCAACATTTTTATCAATCCTATTTATAGACAGAAAACTGAGGCTGGAAGGTCAGTCTGTCCCCTTGCTCCATGGCTTCCTTTGGAGGCATACAGACTGCCAAAGACGCCCTCCTCCCCCAGACTCCTCAGCCACCCCCGGCTTCCTCTCTCTCCCATCCCGTCTCCTCTGAACAAGCAAACTCCCACAGGTTTCCCCCCACTCTACCTGGGAATATCCCTGGAGCTTCTCTGGCTCCAGAAATAAAGACCAGGGAAAGTTGAAGACAGCGACCACCCCAACACCCAGGCTGTTGTCCTGCAGCATCGATGGAAATGTACACTGGGAGAGGTCTCCACTGCTCTGCAGATGTCTCAGACTCAACACTCCAAGACTCAGCTCACTCTTGTCTCCCAAACCTGCTTCTCCTTCTGGTTTCATTTTAGCCAATAACACCTCCACCCATCCCTCAGTCCGGCAAGCCACAGGCAGGGAGTCCTCTGGACTTCCATCTCTTCCTCACCTCCCTTGTGACCTTCCAGACATCTCCAGGTCTGCCCCCCTCTCTCCATCCCCACTGTCCAAACTGTGCCCCACACCAGAAGCAGTGCCTGGCACACAGTGGGTGCTCCATGAACCTGTATTGAATGAATGCCTAGTTCAGGCTCTGGCCAGCTACCTCTGGGCTCCCTTCCTCCAAGGCTTTCTCTACTCGGCAGCCAGAAACACACAGAAAAGTTCCATCCAGTCCTGTGCTGCTCTGGTTCCAAACCCTCAGTGCCCCACCGCTGAGCTCCAGCTTTTGCTCACACTCACTCTCTAGGCTTGAAAGACCCTGTGTCACTCACTGGCTTTGCCTGCCTCTGCAGCCTCCCCGCTCCACTGCTTTATATGTATGTCCCACATAACACCATTCTTCTTGGCCACCTGCTCCAGGGTGATTCACGCTTCTGTCTTTGCACGAGCCTAGAAGGCCTCCCCACCCCTCGCCATCTGCCTGGTGAACGCTCCCTGCTGCAGGAGCCCGTTCAAAGGGCACCCTGGCTAAGAGGCCCAACCTGACCGCCCCGTTTGTCTATTATGTCATTTCAAGTGCCGCTGTTGTTTGTGGATGCACCTGGCCTCTCAGTGGACAGAGAGTGTCCTCAGGGGCCTTGTCTTACTCATCCCTGTGTGGAGCTCCCAGCACCATGGAAGGCCAGAATGGAGGAAGCATCAGCTGAGCCTGAGGCACGGGGAAGGCCATGTACAGGTGTGGGAGCATGCATTGTGTACCTTTATCTTGACCATCCAGTTCGCCCCTTAAACCGACAAAGAAAAGGATTTCTTCTCAAATTGGGCCACTTGGGAAGACTTGGGATTAATTTTCCTTTATTTTTACTTTGGCGTTTAACTTGCTTTCCAAAGTTAGGCTAGAATTGAGTTATCAGTTGTGGGTTTTTCCTAGCACAACTCCACTGACACATTTCAACAGCCCCTGCTTCTTGACCTGAGTGAGGCATCTCTCTTGATTGCATGCAGATGATTGCTTTGTAAAATATTTTTAAACCCTGACAGCTCTCTAAAGAGAGAAGGCTGCTGTTAGGCGAGTGCGGTTGCTTTCAAGTCCTCTTGACCTTTTAGGAAAAGTAATTTGAAATTTGGTGTTTATTCTCTGCCTTCACAGAGTGCGTGGAGAATCCAAGATGGCATCGTGTTGCCAGTTATTTTCTTTCCAGCTTACTGATGCCCAAGCCTGGCCATTATTCTGTTACCTGTAGGTAGAGTATGGTGCATCTCCTCTTCTTGGCATGCGAGTCCAGTGAGGGAGATGGGAAATCATCCCCTAGGCTTAGTGACGGTGGCACGAGAATGCCTGGTGCATGGGGCCTGGCCAAAGACACGGTATTTCCATATCATCTTCTTCACCGATTTGTAAAATGTCGTAGATAACCCAGCTCTTAAGGGGTGATATGGTTTGGCTGTGTCCCCACCCAAAATCTCATCTTGAATTGTAAGCTCCATAATCCTTACGCATGTGTCAAGCCAGAGACCAGGTGGAGATAATTGAATCATGGCGCAGTTCCCCCATGCTGTTCTCGCGATAGTGAGTGAGTTCTCACGAGATCTGATGGTTTATAAGTGCTTGGTAGTTCCTCCTGCATTCTTTCTCATTCCTGCCACCTTGGGAAGAAGGTGCTTGCTTCCTCTTTGCCTTCTGCCATGACTGTACATTTCCTGAGGCCTCCCCAGCCATGCTGAACTGTGAGTCAATTAAGCCTCTTTCCTTTATAAATTACTCAGTCTCGGGCAGTTTTTCATAGCAGTGTGAAAACACACTAATGCAAGGGGCATCTGGGCCAAAGTCTTCAGTTGGCGTGGGGAAAATGAAAGGCCAGAGGGTGCAGGGCCAGGCAGCGTCTGTCAGTGAGTTAGGGCATGGCCAGCAGGGGACAGCTATAATAGAATGGTGGATTGGAAGAAACGCAGACTTAGCACAGGACAGACAGAAGCTTGAACTTCAAATCTGTCACTTACTCACCTGTAGCTGAATAAAAGCCTCCCTTTGTCTCAGCCTCAGTTTCCTCAGTTCTATAATAATCACCAGCATTTGCAGAGCATTTCTGTTGCAGGTGCCATAAATATTTCAACTCACTTACTTTGTATAGCAACATTCTGAGATATAATTATCACTCCAATTTTAATTTTTATTAAAATTCCCCTTTATAATACCATCAGATCTCATGAGACTTACTCACTGTCATGAGAATAGCACAGGAAAGACCTGCATCCATTATTCAATTACCTCCTACGGGGTCCCTTCCACAACACATGGGAATTCAAGATGATACTTGGGTGAGGACACAGCCAAAACATATAATTCCACCTTTGCCCCCTCTGGATATCATGTCTTCACATTTCAAAACCAGTCACGCCTTCTCAACAGTCCCCCAAAGTCTTAACTCATTTCAAAAAAATTTTTTTTATTAACAAAAAACAATTTTTTTTCAAGATGAGGCGTCCCTATGTTGCCCAGGTGGTCTTGAACTCCTGGGCTCAATTGATCCTCCCACTTTGGCCTCCCAAAGTACTGGGGTTATAAGTGTGAGCCACCATGCCCGGCCCCACTCCACTTTTTAGACAGGAAAACAGGGAACAGAGAAGTTATAAAACTTGCCCAATGTTGTAAAGAAGAGTGCAGATTCTAACCCAGGCAGTCTGACTACTCCACATCGGGGGTCAGCAAGCTTTGGTGGGTAGACCAAATGTGCCCCAGTGCCTGTTTTTTTAAACACCTTTATTGAAATATAATTCACATACTATACAATTCATGTCTTTAAAATGTACAGTTCAGTGATTTTTAGTATATTCAAGACTGTGTATCCACCACCACAATCTACTGTCATCGTCCTGAAAAATAAACCCTGAACCTCTTAACCATCACTCTCCATTTTCCCCATGTCCCGCATCCCTAGAAAACCACTAATCTACTTTTTCTGTGTAGATTTGTCCATTATTAAATTACCTCCTACCGGGACATTACCTCCTACTGGACAATAAATGAATGGACTCATACAATGTGTGGTCTTATGTGTCTGACTTTCTTTCACTTAGCATAATGTTTTCAAGATTCATGTATCAGTACTTTATTCTTTTTTTAAAAAATTTCCATGTTTGCTATAAATCTTACTTTCCGAATCCCAAGCCTTCCTCTTTCTTATTTTACTCCCTCATTTTGGGGGAACACATTCTCAATTGTTCCTCAAAAGTGCACTTGGAATATAAATTTTTGAGGCCTAGAATGTCTGAAAATATTATTCTAGCTTCATACTTGATAGTTTGGTTGGGTTCAGAATTCTCTGTCACTTTGACTTATAATTTTAAAGGCACTGTTCTGCTATCTTCTAGATTCTGCGTTGTTGAGAAATCTCATGTCATTCTGTTTCCCATTCTTTGTGTTTTTCCCGTCTCTCCTCTTTTCTTTCTCTGGATATATTTAGGATTTTATTTCTCAGTGTACTGTAATTTAATATGACAAGATTGCATATTAAATTCCATCTGCAGCTCCAATTTCTCCCCAAAGCCATCTTCACCTCCCTCCGGCCCATCCCTCCAGGTATGTCTGTCAGCCAGGTGCCAGGTGTGGCTGCCCAAAGGTACCTCTGTCTTCCATCAGCCTTCTTCAGGCTCCCCAGGACAGGGGCTCCGTGGGAGGTGCTGCTAGTCTGGAGGTCTCCTAGTGGCCATTCATCCACCCAAGATAAGGGGGTGCCAGCCTCATGGCTGATGCAGCTTCAAGCTAATCTCCTAGGGAGAGGGGTACTCTGGAGGAAGAGGCCCAGGGGAAGGAAGCCAGGGTTACCCCCACTCATCCTCAGGATAACTAGAGGGGGCAGGCTCCCCAGTGCTTCCAGAGATCCTTTCATGAGGTTGAGGAGCCCCGGGGCAGAGACCAGGGTTGTGGGACCCCAGACTTTCTGCCTTCTCCCCAGCATCTTCCTTGGCAAAGTGAAAACATTGAAAGGATGAGTCTTTTGGGGACAGTGGGCGGTGGGGGGAGGAAACTGGGAGTCTCTGAAGTTAAGCTGGAGAGAGGGGAGCCTAACCCTCTGGTGCCTAAGGAAAGGGAAATGCTGATGTGCCTGAGCAGCAGGAAGGGCCCCAGTTCCCTCTCATCTTGGTCCCCTTCCCACAGCCCCACCGACCACCTCTGGGCTGCTTAACTGCAGTAGACTTCTCACTGGTCTCCCCATCCTGATCCTGCTCCTGAGCCCTCCTCCAAGGTAGAGTGAAGTGAAAGGCCAGGCTCTGGGCCACGGTTGGCATACGAGCTTCAGAACTTCCAGCTGCAGGTCTTTGAGCACCAACTCACATTCCTTGGGCTGCTTCCTGTTGTAGAACTGTGAAACCTAACGCAACAATGCCCAGGCTGAATAATTCGCAATCCAATTCCATAAGATCAATTGACTTGGTGCTGGGTCCTGTGCCGGAGGCCTGGGGGAATCAATCAAACCCAGCCCAGTCCTCCAGGAACTCCTGATCTGTGGGGATGGATAAATGCAGCCTAGCATGGGGCAGAGAGGTCATAAAAGCAGATCAAAGAGGAGGGGATAACACTGCTTTCTAGAGAATCATAAAGCCAAGAGAGACATAGGAACATAACAGAGATCAACAGGTTATTTGAGGGTTTGTTATTTGCCGGCTGTTTCTGTTCTAAATGCTTTTCCACGTGGTGGCTAACTTCATCCTCAAAGTAACAAGAACACTGGGAGGTAGGTACTATCGTTTTCACCTTTTCACGGTGAGGAAAGAATCACAGAAGAGCCAGGTAACCTATCTAAGTATAATCAGCCACGAAGTGGGAGAGATGAGACTTGAACCCAGGCACTCAGCTTCAGAACTCCTGCCCAGTCTCCAGGCTAAACTGTGCTGTGGGGAAATAATGCTGAGTTAAATGCCCAAATACACAACAAGGCTTGACATACAGATGTGCTCCATGACCAATGACTACTATTGACTTTAAGAAAGAAACAACCTATTAGATAAAAAGTCAACCTGAAACTGAACATGACGCCTTTTGCTCATTCATTAAGATTGGCCACGCCCCCTTCCAGGAACTGGGTGCCCCTGGGAGCTCAGCCATACCCTAAGAAAAGAAGGAAATTTTGTAGCCGGGTCTGAAGGATAAATCAAGAAGATGGGGTCAGGTGAGCGGTGAGGGAGGGTGCACCAGGGAGAGGGAGCAATAGTGGCAAAAGCCCAGAGATGCAAAATTGTGTGTGTTTGCAAGCTGAGCAAGGCAGAGCTGGCGCTTCAGACGCACTTCATCCTTCTTCCTCTTAAAAACTGGACCTCGGGCGCCACCTGGTGGCGGCCCCTGATACTAACAGGGCAGAAACAACCAGGTGGGGTAAAAGTTGCCCACACCCCTCTCTCCTGGAGCATTTGTTCCTCCTCTTTCCCCGTAAATGCACTTGCTGTAAAATGGACTTTTACAGCTGTTAACGTCAATTAAAAAATTTAAAAAGTCAATTGACTTTGGCAGCTGTAAAAGTCCATTTTACAGCAAGACCATTTATGGGGAAAGAGGATGTTGGGATGTGGATGGGATGGGAGTGGTAAAGACATGGTGAGGTCAGTGTCAAAACAAGCCCCTCCCGGCCGGGCGCAGTGGCTCATGTCTGCAATCCTAGCGCTTTGGGAGGCCGAGATGGGCGGATCACTTGAGGTCAGGAGTTCGAGACCAACCTGGCCAAGATGGTGAAACCCCGTCTCTACTAAAAGTACAAAAATTAGCCCGTGTGATGGTGAGCACTTGTAGTCCCAGCTACTCAGGAGACTGAAGCATGAGAATCCCTTGAACCCAGAAGGTGGAGGTTGCAGTGAATGGAGATTGTGCCACTGTATTCCGGCCTGGGTGACAGAGTGAGACCCTGTCTCAAAAACAAAAACAAAACAAACTCCTTCCCATAGTTTCAGGGGTCCTCAGGAGGGTTTTAAACAGAGGATTGACATGGTCAGATTTCTATTACAGAAAGAATGCTCTGAGCATTGAGAAATAACAACTAAGGTACATTTTAAATTAAAAAGTACATTGGGCCAGACGCGGTGGCTCACATATATAATCCCAGCACTTTGGGAGGCTGAGGCAGGCAGATCACTTCTGAGGTTGGGAGTTTGAGACCAGCCTGACCAATATGGAGAAACCCCGTCTCTACTAAAAATGCAAAATTAGCCGGGCGTGGTGGTGCATCCTGTAATCCTAGCTACTTGGGAGACTGAAGAGGGAGAATCGCTTGAACCTGAGAAGAGTAAGAGTGAAAGTCTGCTTCAAAAAAAAAAAAAAAAAAAAAAAAAAAAAAGGTATGTTGATTTTCCAGTTATCAAAGCAATGCATGCTCATTGTAGAAAATTTGGAAATTATAGAAAAAAGAAGAAAATAAGTGACCCTTAATTTCATCACCCAGAATAGCCACTATTAATATTTTGGCATATTTGCCTCCAGTGTTTTTCTCTGCATTTAACTTTCATATAGGGATTAAACTCGCTGATGTTTAAATGTATGTTGAGTATTTTTGCAGACAAAGGCTTGGTGTGGGGATTAGTGTGAGTGCTGGGAGCTGGTGCTGGTGTCAGCCCACTCTGAGTTTGCATCCTGTCTTTGCCTTTAGTAGCTGTGACTTGGGCAAGTGCCCTCTCTTCTCGGAGTAGTAGCAATTTCCTTCACCATCTGTAAAATGTGATCAACAATGGGACCCATCTCAGAGTGTTTTAGAAATTAAATGATGTGATATATGCAAAATGCTTAGGACAGTGCCTGTCGCAGAGAGGTTACTCACCAGTAATAGATTACTACGTAAAGCTTTGTCTTTCTGACTCTTAGGGGCAATCTCTAGAAATGAGATTGATTGGTGGGTTCAAGGGTATGAAGATCCGCAAGGTTGCTACAGTTTGCCGAAACTGAGTGGAAAATTTCAAGCAAGATCTCATGTCTCCAGCACCCACAGCTGTTCTCATTTGTCTCTGTATTCTTCCAGGCCCTGTTTATGCAGAGCAGTTTTTAAGCATTGTAATTGCAATGCTTGCACCAGTTCCTTTAATGTTACATCATCAACATTTTCCTAAGCGGCTAAAGCTGTCATTGACAGCATTTGCCGTAATTCACTTAACCATGTTTTAATTGTTGACTATCTGGGCAGTCTAATTTTTCATTCATTCATTCATTCAAGAAACAATTCCAGAATGCCTACTCTCTGCCAGACACTGAACTAGGCACTGGAATATTGTGGTCAACAAGAACAATACACCCCTCACTTCTGGCACCCAGACCCTGGCTGGCAAGACAGGCCATAACAAGTAAGGAAACAAGTAACACTCCAACTGTAAACTATGGTGAGTGCTGGGAAGGAAAAGGAGAGAACTCCCAGAGAGAGCAACTTTATTTTCACATTTGTGTATTTTTTGGAAGTAATCCTAGTCCTGAAATCTAAACTGCTTTTGCTTCTCAGCAGACATGCTGAAGCTTTTCTTGGAGGAGTCTCGTGTGGGTTTGGATTTTCCACTAACACATTTTAGAATTTCCTGAGAAATCAAGGGTTCCATGGTATTCAAAGACCTGAGAGTCGGGCTCAAATGGGCCTTGTTTCCTTTCTTTTCTCCCTTTCTCCGAGGCTTGAGTTTCAACTGGTCCAGTCTGCTCTCTGCCCCCTTGAAGAAGTAGATGATTATCCCCTTCTTAAATCTTGCTTCACTTTTTCCTCATCTTCCCTCTCAGTACAGGGCCTCCATGAGCCCTGGGAGTCTTTAAGCCAACGGGCAAAAGCACCCCCATCCCATAGACAAAGCCTTGATGGGTGAGGCTTTGCACACATTGGATTTCAACGCCCACAAGGTCCCTTACATGATTGTAGCAGCCCTATCCGTAGCTCTGCAATGAACACCCAACTAACTTTCTATCGACCTAATTCCTACTCCACCTCGAAGACTAGCTTATAGTCTCTCTCTTACAGGAAGCCTGGTCTGGTTTTCTAATTCACAGTAAATTGTCTATTCCTTAAGCTACTGGATGAATTTTATTTTTTACTCTTTGCCTCCTTGGCACTTAATCATATACTCCCTCATGGTACCTCCTGTTTTCCTCTCTTGCATCATTATTTCATCTGAAGAAGTCTGGCTTAGATGGAGAGATCAGAGGTGTCTGTGCAGATGTATCATTTACACTGAATGCTGAAGGAGAAGTAGCCAGAGAGCTAAAGAAAGGCAGAGGGAAGGACTTGTGCAAAGCCTCTGAGGCAGAAGAGGTCTTGGGGTGTGAAGCCAAAATGAATATTTCTATAGGGGATGGGCCTTACAGATTTGACATACGAGGCAGAAAATGACTCATTCATTAGTACAGCCATACTACTTTGTTCATACTGCTATGAACAAAGCAAGGGCCACTGTGTTCAAGACCCAAGAGACGGGGATGCAGAGATGAATCAGACAAGATTTGTTCTTGCCTAGACTAATGGTGGAGGCTGAGATGATTTCTAGACAGTGTGACAGACAGACCATGGTTGAGAGGTGCGGATGAGAATTATGGGTGTCAATAGAAGAGTACAGAGAGTAATTATTTCTGCCTGGGGCACTGAGAAAAGCTTGTCTGAGACACGGAGGCAGGGGAAGTCCAGACAGAAGGAACAGTGTATACAAAGGCATGGAAGCAGGGAGGGGGGTGGGGTGATTTCAAAATTGTAATCAGGAAGGGCCCCTTAGGACAATCAGTGTTCTTGGACTTTATCTGTAGATGGTGACAAACCAGGGAAAGTTTCTAAATAGGACAGTGGCAGTTCTGGTGTGGAGAATGGGTGGGTGTGTGGCAGAGACTGGAGGCGGGCTAACAGCAGAAGCCTGAATTGGGTTAGTGATGATAGAGATAGATGAGAGAGGAAAGAGGAGATCTCTCTTTCTCTCTCTCTCTTTCTCTCTCTCTCTCTCAAAAGACAGAGTCTCACTCTGTTGCCTAGGCTGGAGTGCAGTGGTGTGATCTCGGCTCACTGCAACCTCTTCCTCCTGGGTTCATGAGTTTCATGCCTCAGTCTCCTGAGTAGCTGGGATTACAGGTACACGCCATCATGCCCAGCTAATTTTTTTGTATTTTTAGCAGAGATGGGGTTTCACCATGTTAGCCAGGCTGGTATCGAATTCCTGGCCTCAAGCGATCCTCCTGTCTCATCCTCCCAGAGTGCTGGGATTACAGGTGTGGGACAACATGCCTGGCCCAGAGACTGAGATCTCAATATAAAACCTGTAAGACATGGCGATGGACTGGCTTTAGGAGGCCAGGGAGAGGGTAAGACTTGGCAATTTTCACACCTGGATGACTGAATGAAGGCGGGGGGCACTTGCTGAGATTAAGGGACACCAGCAGGAGGGACAGGATTTGGGGGGCAGGTCAGTGGAGAGAAATGGGGGGACAGCGAGGGCTTTTACTAGTACCACGGACAGCTCCAACAATTTCCAGAGGACTTGAAACAGACTCCACCAGTATTTCTTGCCTCAGCTGCCTTAGAATTAGGGGAGGAGCTGATTTAACAGGCAGACTCCCAGGTCTGCACAGATATGTTGCATCAAAGTCTCTGGGGGTGGGGTCCAGCAGCCCACATTTTAAATAAACACCCCAGGTTGCTCCCATGCAAGTGGCCTGGCAACCATACTTACAGAAACTCCAAAATAAAGTCACGAAGAGAACAGATGTGAGCGCCATCTGCTGCTAAAAAGGAGGTTTGGGCCTCTTGAGTTTATAACTTGGACATTTGAAGGCAGTTTATTCAGCAAGTGAAACCCCTGGACTAAAGCAAAGAAACAAGACACCTGGAGAGATGAGAGAGAAAGAGGGGCCATGTTGACATCTTCTGTGTTTCTTTCACCCTGTAGTGCAGAGCGAGGCAAAGTTCCCCTGTGTGCAGTCATGGTCTCTGCCATCAGTCTGGGGTGTTGTTATAGCTTCTCAACCCCATTTCCTAAAAAAACAAATGTGGCTGCCTCAGGTGGGAGGGAAGAGCTCTCTCCTTGGTCTGGCTTTAAAATAGATGGCAACCCCCAAACATTGAAAGCAGGGGCTCAAACAGATATTCGTACACCGGTGTTAACCGACATTCTTCGTAATAGCCAAAAGGTGGAAACAACCTAAATGCCCACTGGCGGATGATTGGATAAAAACAAGGTGGTGTATGCACATGATGAAATATTCAGCCTTAAAAATGAGTGAAGTTCTGACTCATGCTATAACATGGAAGAACCTTGAGGACCTCATGCTAAGTGAAATAAGCCAGACACAAAAGACAAATACTGCATGATTCCACTTATATGAGGGGCCAGGAATAGTCAAATTCATAGTCAGAAAGTAGAATGGTGGTTCCCAGGGACTAGGGGAGAAGGAAATCGGAGTTACTGTTTCATAGACACAAAGTTTCAGTTTGGGAAGATGAAAAAGTTCCGGAGACCCCTAGTGGTGCTGGTTGCACTACAATATGAATGTACAGAACGCCACCTGAACCTACGCTAAAAATGTTACAATGGCAAACTTTGTTATGTATATTTTACCACCACAAAAAAAGTGATAGAAGCAAAAGCAGTCAGGCTGGACGCAGTGGCTTGAGCTTGTAATCCTAGCAGTTTAGGAGGCCGAGGCGGGCGGATCATCTGAGATCAGGAGTTTGAGATCAGTCTGGCCAACATGGTGAAACCCATCTCTACTAAAAATGCAAAAATCAGCCAAGTGTGGTTGCGGACGCAACCCCAGCTACCTGGCAGGAGAATCTCCTGAGGCAGGAGAATCGCTTGAACCCGGGAGGAGGAAGCTGCAGTGAGCTGAGATCGCACCATTGCACCCCAGCCTGGGCGACAAGAATGAAACTCTGTCTCAACAACAAACAAACAAAAAGTAAAGAAAAAAAGGGCAATTAGGCTGGATATGGTGGTTCACGCCTCTAGGACTGATTAATCCTAGCATTTTGGGAGGCTGAGGAGGGCAGATCATCTGAGGTCAGGAGTTTGAGACCAGCCTGGCCAACATGGTGAAATCCCGTCACTATTGAAAATACAAAAATTAGCCAGCGTGGTGGCAGGTGCCTGCAATCCCAGCTACTCCGGAGGCTGAGGCAGAGAATCACTTGAACCCAGGAGGTGGAAGATGCAGTGGGCCGAGATCGCACCATTCGCCTCAGCGTGGGCGACAAGAACGAAATCCCATCTTAACAACAACAACAAAGAAAAGAAAAAGCAGTCAGGCTGGACTTGGTTGTTCACGCCTGTATTCCTAGCACTTTGGGAGGCCAAGGCGGGCGGATCACCTGAGGTCAGGAGTTTGAGAACAGCCTGGGAAACATGGCGAAGCCACGTTTCTACGAAAAATACAAAAATTAGTCGGGCGTAGTGGTGGGTTCGTGTAGTCCCAGCTACTCGGGAGGTTGAGGTGGGAGGATCGCTTGACCTCGGCAAGTTGAGGCTGCTGCAGTGAGCCGACATCGCGCGACTGCACTCCAGTCCGGGTGTCAGAGCGAGATCCTGTCAGCAAAAAAAAAAAAAAGAAAAAGAAAAAAGAAAAATCGGTAATATCCTCAACTCGACTCGAGTGGGAGGAATCTGTAGGGGGCTTCCCCATCCCATCGGGAGCTCCCTGAGAAAAGTGCCTCCCTTATCTGGGGGCGCTCAAAGGACCAGCAGAGGGTTTCTTCAGTGGAACACTCTGCTCCCGTAGGGCCTGTGCTGGTCACGTCCACTGCACTGACGTTCCCATCGGGGGGCGCCTCCTCCGTCCTATCTAGAGTTATCCCAGCGAGTGTGTTGGCGGGGACTGAGCCTCCTGCTTGAGGCTCCCCAGTCCCCGGGCTCAGGGCCCCACGCGCGCTCCGTCTGCCCTCCCGCCTCTCCTCGCCACTCTGAGTTCTGCGCCCAGGAGGTTCAGAAGTTCAGCGACTCCGCGGGGTGGGCGGGTTCTGGCGGCTCATTGCCCTCTTCCAACATGGCCGCCGCTGCCTCTGTGACAGTCAGGGTCACGTGGGCAGCCTCGCCTATGAGGTCGCTGGGGCTGGATCGACAATTGTCCCTTCCCGGATTCCGTCTCGAGGCGGCGACTGCGGCTGTCAACCCGAGCCTGAGCGATCATGGCAACGGGCTCGGGCGGGGAGTGCGTGGCAGCGGCGGCAGCGGAGGCAGTGGCGGCAGTTTGGTGGCGGGCCGGGGCGGCGGAGCGGCGGCGGCGGCGGCACTGGCACTGGCGCCGGCCCTGAGCGCCATGCGGCGGGGCAGCTCCGAGAGTGAGCTGGCGGCCCGGTGGGAGGCGGAGGCGGTGGCCGCGGCCAAAGCAGCGGCCAAGGCTGAGGCCGAGGCCACCGCGGAGACGGCGGAGGAACAGGTCCGCGTGGACTCGGGCGCGGCCGGGGAGCCCGAGCGCAAGGCCGGGGAGGAGCAGCCCAAGGCGGCCCCCACCCGGGCCCTGGCGCAGCCCAGCTTGGTTGAGGAGGGGGACGCCCGGGTCCCTCAGCGGCCGCCGCCCACACTGCCTCCGTCCAAGCCGAAGCCGGCGCGGGGCCTCTGCCTGCACGGGAAGCCCCTGGGCAAGGGCCGAAGCCGCAAGCGGAGCTCGGGCCACCGTTCCGGCGAGAACTGCTACCAGCGGCCGGTCACCGTGGACAGCTCCAAGGCCAGGACCTCCCTGGATGCCCTGAAGATCAGCATCCGCCAGCTCAAGTGGAAGGAGGTGAGGCCCGGCCCGGCCGCGTGGGCGCAGTGGGGTGGACAGGACGACCTCAGAGGTCCCGGCACTGCCCAGGTCAGGTCGGCGGGGAAGGGCTGAGCTCCTGCTGTGCACCACGCTCGGCCTGCTGGTCAGCCGCAAACCACTCATCCTCTAAGGCCCACCCCCTAAGTCACTTCCTCCAACAGAGCTTTCCAGACCCCTCCAGGTCAAGTTAGCCACTCCCTCTTCTGGCTCCCCTGCAGCTTTTTGTCTGTCCCCAGCCATCAGCACTCGCCTCTGCTGGTTGTATGTCTGTCTCCTCCAGCAGCTTGTAAGCCCCTGGGGCCCCGGACCCGCTCTCTCACTTCTTCATTAAAGTTCTATTTGTTTAGCATTTGCTGTGTGACTCTGGGGCAGTGGAACAGTTTATATTTTGGAGGCAGACGGGCCTAGGGTCTCACTTCACTCTGCTACTTAGCTGTGTGACCTTGAGCAAGTTGCTTCACCTCTTCAGCTTATTCCCTTCTCTGTAAAGTGAGACCAATTATACTTATCTCATCATCTTGTTAGCATTAGAAGACTCACTGCTTAGTGTTTTATAGCACAGGTCTGCAATAAATGGTAACTTATGTTACCACCCTCTCCTTTCTTCCTCAACCTCATCACCATCACCACCACCGGGACTACCATTGTCATCATCATCTGTGTAGGCACTGTATTTTATATTCCAGGCTTGGCATACAGCGGGTGTCAGTAAGTGGTGAATCAAAGGGTGAATGATGACATGAGTTATCATCCCTTAGCCCCTGTTACACTGGCAGGGGGTGGGATGGAGCACCAGTGACTCTAGAGGTGTCTGTTGCAGTTGGCTGAGTGGATAAAGCCATTTGACTGCATTTGCAGCATATAGGGTATTGAATGCGCTTTCAGGAGTGTCAGAAGTTTGAGTCAGGATAGCTGAGTGTGGACACAGCCAGTGGGAACAGGGATCTGCTACAGGCAACAGGGAACTCAGGTACTTAGCCCTGTGCCTTGGCTATGGTAGATGCTTGGTAATGGTTTCATTAAGTTGGAACATACAGAGAGATGGCCACAGAAAGGATTGATGTGGTCAGAGAGTTGATGTTCCAGTAGGAAAGAACTCATTTGGTTCAGAGGGAAGTCAAGGATCAGGCAGAACTGACTTCCAGGTGGATAGAGGTTAGCCACTGGGGAAGTCTGACTCCAGGTGTCTGGGCCCTCAGCCCTGAGGCTTGGGATTCAGAGGGGAACTTTCATGCTGGGGAAACTTGGGGAAAACAAGGGCACACTCTCAGTTCTAAAGTATCTGGGTTTCTAGACAGGGTCCCAGGTCCAGGCCAGAGATATAAGGGCTAGAAAAGGTACAACTGGACAACTTGTCAGTGTTGTGGTCCTAATGAAGTGAGAATCCAGCAGCTGAATCCAGGCTATGGAATCAGGCTAGGCAGGTTGGCCCAAGTGGGGCCTCCACTTAGCTTAGCCCTGTGGGAGAGAGTGACACGAAGCAGGCCAGATCTTGTTTGCTAGGAGAGATGGGACCAGATGGACTCATACATCCCAGCCCAGGTTCATTCGCTCATTCTGTAAATGTCCACTATGGAGCTGCCAAATTCTATGCTGGGCCCTGGGAATCAAACATGCTTAAGATGTGATCCTTGCCCCCAAGGATTTTATAGTTCAATAGGGAATAAAACATAAGTAAAGGAATAATTTCGGTCATTATAGGGCTATTGCTGCTGCATCCTGAAATGCTCCCTTTTCAGTTATTTGCATGGCTTACTCCTGTCACTTCTTGAGATGATACCTTCCCACCAGTCTCCAGCTCTTGGTCTTTTTTTTTTTTCCATAGTACTAAACTTCACCTGGCATTATATTATATATTGTTTATTTATTGTCTGTTTCCCTCACTAGAATGTAAGCTCCGTGAGGGCAGGGGCTTTGTTTTGTTTATTGCTGTACCCGCAGGTTCTTGGCACGTAGAAGCTGCTCAATAAATATTTGTTGAATGGATGAATACATTATGTGATAAGTGTTTCTACGTGAAAGTAGAAGTGCTGTGGGAGGTAGAGGAAGGGCACCCCAGGAAGGACTTCTTGGAGGAGATAAACCGGAGCTGAGTCCTGCTTGCTGAAAATGAACTGGAGTTATTTAGGGGCCATAGACTTGATCCCTGGTTGCAGGAGTGGTATGGGCAAAGCAGAGGGCCTTTCAGCACTTGGTATATAATTCAGTATGGCTGGATCATAGCATGGGAGGTGGAATGGTGAGAGATGGGGCTGCAGAAATGAGCAGGGATCAGATCACATGTCATGCGATGGGATTTGGACCCGTCTGGGGGAGGAAGATTATGTGAGCCATTGACAGTATTTTAGTGTTCTTCCATTTGTCAAGGCAAGTCAGTTAAACCCTTCAGGCCTCAGTTTGCTTATCTGTAAAGTAGGGGTGGGCAGAGCTAGTTCAGTGGTTTCCAGACTCTCTACTTCGGCAGCCACGTAATGGTAATGTTGATCTACATGAGACTCCTGCGCTGGTCAACCCTGGGAAGTAGGCAGTTTCCAGGGTACTACCTGTAACTGCTTCTTCCACCTCCAACCCTGCCTTTTTTTCCCGCTCAGAGAGCACAGTGGCATATAAGTGGAGATGCCTATTCTAGTGTATTTTAAAATATAATTTGCTGAGTGGTGGCTCATGCCTATAATTTCAGCTACTTGGGAGGCTGAGGTGGGAGGATCACTTGAGTTCAGGAGATCAAGGATACAGTGAGCTATGATTGTGCCACTGTACTCCAGCAAGACCCTGTCTCTAAAAAAAAAAAAAAAAAAAAAAATTGAAAATTAAAATAACGTAATTCACTTGCAACAATAAAACTCTACTATTAGACTTGTGATTATTAATATCACCCTTCCTCATTAGTGTATGAAGTCCTGAGGGCAAAGGTGGTATCTGACTCATGTCCCTAATGTACAGTACATTGTAGGTACTCAATAAATATTTATCAAATGAATTATGGAATAGTTGCAACAGAGCTTATCTTGACACCCTGGAGTGTGGAGGTTGAAAAGTGCCAGAGTAGCTAAACTTTAAAGTTCCTTCCTGCTTTAAATTTTTATTTAAATTTTAAATAAAATTTAAGGTACTAGTATTCTTAGTACCTCCTACAAAGTTGACTGTGTGAAAAGTAACATATGTATATCCCTGGTACTAAGAAAGTACAAACATGTGACCTCTCTAGGCCTGTCTTTCCCCGTCTGTTATGGGGGTGATATTGGATAAGATCATCTTGAACTCCCAAGCACGGATGTTCTAAGAGCAAGAACTACTTCTGGGGGCTGCAGTGGAACGGAGCGAGCAACAGTGTCTCTTGCATGTCATGCTGTGTGGCCGCAGGGTTGGGGAGTACCCAGGTGGCTGGCTTCGGTGGGAGTGGATGGGTGTAGCCCAGGTAAGAAATAAGGTCGTGAACACCAACCAGAGTGAAAGTTGCATCTCCTTTTATGTGTGCATAAGGAGGAGCTCTGTATCACTGTCTACTTTAATAGGGTAGAACTGAACTAGCATGTGAATTCAGAAGTTTGCTCAGCTGCAGGGCACACAATCTCCCTCCTTCCTTTTTTTTAATTTTTTTTTTTGAGACAGGGTATCGCTCTATCAAGCAGGCTGGAGTGCAGTGGCGCGATCTTGGCTCACTGCAACCTCTGCCTCCCAGGTTCAAGCAATTCTCCTGCCTCAGCCTCTTGAGTAGCTGAGATTACAGACATGCACCACCATGCCTGGCTGATTTTTGTATTTTTAGTAGAGATGGGGTTTCACTGTGTTGGCCAGGCTGGTCTTGAACTCCTGACCTCAAGTGATTTACCCGCCTCAGCCTCTCAAAGTGCTGGAATTACAGTCATGAGCCACCACCCCGGCCCCTTTTTCACTTTTCTTTATTCCACATATATTTAACAACAACCACCAACACCATGATAATAAATCTTTATATAGCTCTTACTCTGTTCCAGGTGCTGTTTAAGTGTTCTACATATATGCAAATTATTTGACCCTCCCAACAACACAGTAAACTAAGTGCCTTATTGTGTCCCTTCTACAGATGAGAAAATGGAAGTACACAAATGTTAACTTACCCGAGGCCACACAGCTAGTAAGGAACAGAGCTAGCATTTGAAATAGGCATTCCATTTGACTTCAGGCTTCAATTCTGTGCTCTCTATTGGAAAACACTGGGCTGGCGGTCACAGATATAGATGTGAACACAATACACTCCTTGCCCTCCAGGAGCTCCTGGTGTGGGAGGAGGAATAAATGCAAGCAGACCGTTACAGTTTGGTCTGGGAGGTAAGTCAAGGACGTTCCATACAGAGTAGGGACAGCAAGGCAGGCAGTATGGACCACGTTTTATATGCAGGGTGGGATGATGGCAGCTTAGGGAGCACGTAGGGGAGTGGAGAGCGATGAAGAAGGAGCCAGATCACAGAGCATGTTGAAGGCCATGCCAAGAAGCTTGTGCTTCTGACTGAGTTTGATCACAGATTGCTTGCCATATATAGACCCAGCCTCCCTTGCCCACTCTCCTTCAGTCCCAAGTGAACCATGCCAGCTCTCAGATGATTCAGTTTACAGTCATACCCGTTCTGGTCAGGTCTAATTTAACTGTGTCCACAGTGTTAAATTTGTTTCTGAAAGGGAAGAGTCACAGATGTGAGCTCTGTAAACTTGTAGACAAGACTGAAGTTATTCTCAAATTGCAAAATCATGTTTACAGAGTCACCACTGAAGTTGCAACATGAGAGAAGGCATGGTGCCTGGTTCACAGCAGATGCTCAATGCGTATGGATTTGTACGGTCCTCCTCCCATCCTGTGAAGTCTCACCATCCCTCATGGATTCTTCTGTCATTTTTCTATCCTCATTAAAAAACACCTTAGAGGAAAGACACCATGGAGAATAGATGCTGCTTTTGTTGTGAGCTGCCCTCCTTGGAGATGTAGGTTGTGTATATGTGCACAGTGGTTCCATGGCCACCAGCTAATGTGAATGAGGGCTCTGAGAGATTTCATAGAGGGAACTTTGTTGATGACAGTTTGAATAAGCCCCTGTCCTGAGATCTATTACAATATGAAGTCTTTGTTTCAGAGACTCCAAATCATGCATTGTTTCCTGAAATGTGTCCAGCCTTTCTTTAGAACAAGTATACCCTTAGTATATTGATCTATTTACAATGTGTATAATATTAGTTACTGTTTATTAAATATGGGTTATGTGCAAGGCATGGTACTAAGTATTTGATGCTCATGAAAAATTGTATTGAGAGGCTGAAGCATGAGAATCACTTGAACCTGAGAGGCGGAGGTTGCAGTGAGCTGAGATGGAGTCACTGCCCTTCAGCGGGGGGCAACACAGTGAGACTCCATCTCAAAAAATAATTGTATTGAGTATTTACTATACATTATTTATGGAATCCTCACAACAACTTTCTAAAATAGACTGCATTATCATCTTCAACTTACAGATGAGGGAACTGAGGCTTAGCGGGAGGCCAGTGCAGGGCCAGCCCATGGCCACACAGGTAACCAGTGGCAGAGCCATCTAGGGCTCTGGCTTGTAGCCAGTTTTCAGTCATACACCTCCTTCTTTGCTAATCCTTTGCTACAAACCATTCTGCAAGAAGTTGTTCTATTACCATCACTATCATCGTTATTATTCTCAAGTAACAACAGAAGAAACTGAGGTGGGCACAGCAAGTAAATGAGAAAGCCAGGGTTCAAGCAGTAGTCTTTTTTTGTTCCGAAGCCCACTTTTAAGTGTGTTTTATGATTCTTTACTTCTTAACTTTCCCATTCCTCATTTGACCCATAACTCGAGTGACATTGGAATCAGTCAGAATCAGGAGAGCAATAATGCAAACAGGACTTAAAATAAAACACACTGAAATATATCCTGCCTGGCAGAGGGAGCGTTTGGTGCCTGCGCCTTCCAAATTCTGTCTTGCTGCTGCCCACAGGGGAGATGCGATTCCTGTGCCATTTGACTACCTGGGTTGCCTTCCTTCTCTGTGGAATGTAAGCCAGCTATTTGAATCTTTCCTCTTGGATTCCTTTTGGAAGAAGGCAGAGTATAAAATGAAATATTGGGTAGTCTAACCTTCCCTCCCTTTCTATTTTCAATGATGGCCATTGAGACTTACTTCCCATTTTTTAAAAATAGCACTATATTTAAAAAACATTATATACCCTATGCCATCAAATGTTCTCCTTCAGCAGATATGTTATTTTAATGTCTAATCTATTGGAATTTTTCTGTTGCAAGTTATACTTGTCATAACATAAAAATCACAATCCACTGTTATTTGAACAATACAACCTGGGTAATAGCTTCATGAATCCACACTAACTCCTTAAACAGTCCTTTAAGAGACAATGAATTCAAGGAGCTCACATTCAAGTTCTATAACTCCTATAAATTAAAATTGTGTCTGTGTGTTTTTAAACAGGTGTTGTAATTGTTAGGCTGTTTTCCATGTTATAAAACGTACAGTTTACTGTGCCACAATTTTGCTAGTGTTTTGGATTCTGGTATCAGCAGAAGTTTAAGGCAAAAATTCAATATACGTTTTATTTTTTATTTAAATCTATTCTTGAACATACTGTAAAGGTAACCAACCACGATTTAAGTGCTTTCTTTCAAGGGGAAGCATTGTATCTTGTGGTTGGCATGGGCTTTGAAATCAGACAGGTGTAGGTTAAAATCCTTGCCTCTGATTGCTTGTGTGACTAAACTGTGTCCTAAATACAGAACCTGTCTGAGACTCAGTTTCTTCAACTGTAGCAATAGGCTAGTGCGATCTCACAGTTTTTGTAAGAGTAAATGAAGGAATGTATGTAAATTGCCTGAACCCAATGCTTGACACACTGTAGATATTCAGTTAGTGTAGAGTCCTTTCTTTCTATTGTGTAATTACAGGCATTGGTTATTTGATCTTTTTTTTTTTTTTTTTTTCTTAAACGAGGGGGAAATGTATTTTAAAATGTGGTCCATATATGTAGCTTACTGGTTAATCAGTGCAGGTATGACCAGCTAATTTAACTCATTTAATAAATATTTTGAGATCTACTTTGTGCCAGGCCATGTTTGGCATCTTGGGGATACAGCAGATGACACAGCCACACACAGGTGGCTGCAGTGTAAGGGACAGTTGCATTCTGGGTGAATGTCAACTTGACGTAGTCTAGGTTTAAGATGTTAAAAATAACACTGATTTCATGGTTTTTTTTCTTTTTAAATCAATTATATAAAGTTTCCTGAGTCTAGTTGAATGTTTTACAGTTTCCATTCTGGACCTGGTTCCTGTCTCATACTTTGTTTTTCATCTGTTTGTTTTTTTGGGGTGGAGTCTCCCTCTGTTGCCCAGGTTGGAGTACAGTGGTGCAATCTTGGCTCACTGCAACCTCTGCCTCCCAGGTTTTAGCGATTCTCCTGTCTCAAAAGGCCTTTTGAGTAGCTGGGACTACAGGTGCCTGTCACCATGCCTGGCTAATTTTTGTACTTTTAGTAGAGATGGGGTTTCACCATGTTGGCCAGGCTGGTCTTGAACTCATGACCTCAGATGATCTTCCCACCTCGGCCTCCCAAAGTATTGGGATTACAGGTGTGAGCCACCTCGCCCGGCCTGTCGCATACTTTGGTATATTGATTACGTACGTCATCATGGGAAACTCATTTTAACCATTTGAGTGACATCAGTATCTTGACTTTAGGTTTCACAGGGAAAACAGATGTTATTCTACATGAAGCCATGTGGAAAAGATACAAATTTCCTGGATCACATAGTAGCTTTGTGCCCCTGGACAAGTTGCTTTACCTCATCTCTAAGACTGAGTATAAAATACTAGCGAGTCGTGGTGAGGATGAAGTCAGAAATTTTTTTTTTTTTTTTTGTATTGTGCTTTAGGTTCTGGGGTACATGTGCAGATCATGCAGGATTGTTGCATAGGTACATATATGGCAAGGTGGTTTGCTGCCTTCATCCCCCCGTCACCTATATCTGGGATTTCCCCCCTCATCCCTCCCCACCCCCTGCTGTCCCTCCCCTAGCCCTCAACTACAGACTGCTGTGTGTGATGCTCCCCTCCCTGTGTCCATGTGTTCTAATTGTTCAACACCCGCCTATGAGTGAGAACATGTGGTGTTTGGTTTTCTGTTCTTGTGTCAGTTTGTTGAGAATGATGATTTCCAGATTCATCCATGTCCCTATGAAGGACACGAACTCATTGTTTTTTATGGCTGTGTGGTATTCCATGGTGTGTCTGTGCCATATTTTCTTTATCCAGTCTATCATTGATGGACATTTGGGTTGGTTCCAAGTCTGCTATTGTAAACAGTGCTGCAATGAACATACGTGTGCATGTGTCTTTATGATAGAACAATTTATAATTCTTTTTTTTTTTTTGAGACGGAGTTTCGCTCTTGTTACCCAGGCTGGAGTGCAATGGCGCGATCTTGGCTCACCGCAACCTCCGCCTCCTGGGTTCAGGCAATTCTCCTGCCTCAGCCTCCTGAGTAGCTGGGATTACAGGCACGCGCCACCATGCCCAGCTAATTTTTTGTAGCTTTAGTAGAGACGGGGTTTCACCATGTTGACCAGGATGGTCTCGATCTCTAGACCTTGTGATCCACCCGCCTCGGCCTCCCAAAGTGCTGGGATTACAGGCTTGAGCCACCGCGCCCGGCTAATTTATAATTCTTTAGGTATATATTCAGTAATGGGATTGCTGGGTCAAATGGAATTTCTATTTTTAGGTCCTTGAGGAATCACCACACTGTCTTCCACAATGGTTGCACTAATTTGCACTCCCACCAACAGTGTAAAAGTTTTCCTATTTCTCCACATCCTCTCTGGCATCTGTTGTCTCCAGATTTTTTAAATGATCACTGTTCTAACTGGTGTGAGATGGTATCTCAATGTGGTTTTGATTTGCCTTTCTCTAATGACCAGTGATGATAAGCATTTTTTCGTATGTTTGTTGGCCTCATAGATGTCTTCTTTTGTAAAGTGTCCGTTCATATCCTTCACCCACTTTTGAATGGGTTTGTTTTTTTCTTATAAATCTTTTTTAGTTCTTTGTAGATTCTGCAATTAGCCCTTTGTAGATTCTGGATATTAGTCCTTTGTCAGATGGGTAGATTGCAAACATTTTTTCCCATTTTGTTGGTTGCTGTTTCACTCTAATGATTGTTTCCTTTGCTGTACAGAAGCTCTGGAGTTTAATTAGATCCCATTTGTCTGTTTTGGCTTTTGTTGCCATTGCTTTTGGTGTTTTAGCCATGAAGTCCTTGCCTATGCCTGCGTCCTGAATGGTTTTGCCTTGGTTTTCTTCTAGGGTTTTTATGGTGTTAGGTCTTATGTTTAGATCTTTAATCCATCTGGAGTTAATTTTAGTGTAAGGTTTCGGGAAGGGGTCCAGTTTCAGCTTTCTGCACATGGCTAGTCAGTTTTCCCAACACCATTTATTAAACAGGGAATCCTTTCCCCATTGCTTGTTTTTGTCAGGATTGTCAAAGATCAGATGATTGTAGATGTGTGGTGTTGCTTCTGAGGCCTCTGTTCTGTTCCATTGGTCTATGTCTCTGTTTTGGTACCAGTACCATTCTGTTTTGATTACTGTGGCCTTGTAGTATAGTTTGAAGTCAAGCAGCGTGATGCCTCTGGCTTTGCTCTTTTTGTTTAGGGTTGTTTTGGCTATGCGGGCTCTCTTTTGGTTCCATATGAGGTTTAAAGTGGTTTTTTCCAGTTCTGTGAAGGTCATTGGTAGCTTAATGGGGATAGCATTGAATCTATAAATTACTTTGGGCAGTATGGCCATTTTCACGATGTTGATTCTTCCCAACCATGAGCATGGGATGTTTTTCCATCTGTTTGTGTCCTCTCTTATTTCACTGAGCAGTGGTTTGTAGTTCTCCTTGAAGAGGTCCTTTACATCCTTTGTTAGTTGTATTCCTAGGTATTTTATTCTCTTTGTAGCAATTGTGAATGGTAGTTCACAATTCACAATTGTGAATGGGAGCTCTCTGTCTGTTATTGGTGTATAGAAATGCTTGTTATCTCTGCACATTGATTTTGTATCCTGAGACTTTGCTGAAGTTACTTATCAGTTTCAGGAGTTTTTGGGCTGAGACGATGGGGTCTTCTAAATTTACAGTCATGTCATCTGCAAATAAAGACAATTTGGCTTCCTCTTTTCCTAATTGAATACCCTTTATTTCTTTTTCTTGCCTGATTGCTCCAGCTAGAACTTCCAATACTATATTGAATAGGAGTGGTGAGAGAGGGCATTCTTGTCTAGTGCCAGATTTCAAAGGGAATGCTTCCAGTTTTTGCCTGTTCAGTATGATATTGTCTGTGGGTTTGTCATAAATAGCTTTTATTATTTTGTGATACATTCCATTGATACCTAGTTTGTTGAGAGTTTTTAGCATACAGGGCTGTTGAATTTTGTCAAAGCCCTTCTCTGCATCTATGGAGATAATCATGTAGTTTTTGTCTTTGGTTCTGTTTATGTGATGGATTACATTTATAGACTTGTGAATTGTTGAACCAGCCTTGCGTCCCAGGGATGAAGCCTACTTGATCATGATAAATAAGCTTTTTGATTTTCTGTTGCATTCTGTTTGCCAGTATTTTATTGAAGATTTTTGCATTGATGTTCATCATGGATATTGGCCTGAAGTTTTCTTTTTTTGTTGCATCTCTGCCCGGTTTTGGTATTAGGTTGATGTTGGACTCATAAAATGAGTTGGGGAGGATTCCCTCTTTTTGTATTGTTTGGAAGCATTTCAGAAGGAATGGTACCAGCTCCTCTTTGTACATCTGGTAGAATTTGGCTGTAAACCCACCTGGACCTGGGCTTTTTTTAGTTGGTAGACTCTTAATTGCTGCCTCAATTTCAGCCTTTGTTATTGGTCTATTCAGGGTTTCAACTTCTTCCTGGTTTACTGTTGGAAGAGTGCAAGAGTCCAGGAATTTATCCATTTCTTCCAGGTTTACTGGTTTATGTGCATAGAGTTGTTTGTAGTAATCTCTGATGTTAGTTTGTATTTCTGTGGAGTTGGTGGTGATGTTCCCTTTATCGTTTTTTATTGCATCTATTTGATTCTTCTCTCTTTTCTTTTTTATTAGTCTGGCTAGAAGTCTATCTATTTTGTTGATCTTTTCAAAAAACCAGCTCGTGGATTTGATTTTTTGAAGGGTTTTTTTGTGTCTCTGTCTCCTTCAGTTCTGCTGTGATCTTACTTATTTTTTGTCTTCTGCTAGCTTTTTATTTTTTTTTATCTTGCTCCTCTAACTCTTTCAATTTTGTTGATATACCCACTGTCCAACCAGACCCGCAAATGAACGTGGTACCTTGTTTGGAATTGTGGAGGCCACTCAGCTTCTGCATCTCTCTCGTTGCTAGGTACTTTCTGGAGCTGCCTCTTATTCGGCCATCTTGGGAATCCTCCCACCGAAGTCAGAAAATCTTAAAAGTGCCTGGCACATTAAGAATATATGTTGGTTTGGCTTTCCCTCTGGTGAGTCTCAGTGATATCTTAATTAAATTTTGTCAACAGAAAAATGGATGGTATGAACAGGCAGATCAGCTTGCCATCCTCTAATTAGGTTTGAACCCCTCCTTTCTTTGTGATTGCTCTTCTGAAGCCAAGTCATGTCCCTCAGATTCCTTCACAGAGGTTATTATTTTGCTGGAGAGAAGGATTCAGTTTCCGTATTCCAGGTGGACTTCCATCTCTGCTTCCTCCTTGTGTCAAGTTGCGCCTTGCCAGCTGCTGCTGCTGCCATTTGCGTGCATGTTTGTTTCCCTGGGTGTTTCTGAACCATTATCAAGTAATTTTTATAAATGCTTTATACATCCTAGCAGGCACTTCTGGAGGCTTCCTTCCCTCTCCCATATGCTTCTCTGTCATCTGAATAAAACCTTCACACCCTTAATGAAGTTGGAAGAACAGGCAGTTTATCTCCTGTGTAGTCTTCCCTGGGTATCTTTTTGCTTTTCAAATAAGTTCCTCAGTGCATCTGCCTAGAACTCTGATGAAGGCCAGTTTTCCTATTTTGTTCTTTATGCTCATAGGGAGATTTTATTGCTCATTGTGTCAGAACTGTGAGTTACTGGAATTTTAAAAAGCAGCAGTGGACCATTTTCTGGACATCTTAGATTATGTGTAAATAACTTTGTTCCAATTCCAGAAACAGTATGTGCTTATGAAAATTTATACAGTTCCCAAGCATATAAAATAAAAACTAAAACAAAACCCACCCCACCCTGCTCCCTTTCCCTCTTCCCCTGTACGTCACTTCTGAGAGGTGATGTCAGAATCACAATTTGATAAGTATTTTTCCAGATTCATTCTTTCCTTCTCTTTTTCTTTCTTTTCTTTTCTTTTCTTTTCTTTTCTTTTCTTTTCTTTTCTTTTCTTTTTTTCTGAGATGGAGTCTTGCTTTGTTGCCCAGGCTGGAGTGCAGTGGTGCAATCTTGGCTCACTGTAACCTCTGCCTCCCTAGTTCAAGCAGTTCTCGTGCCTTGGCCTCCTAAATAGCTGGGATTACATGTGTGTGCCACCATGCCTGGCTAATTTTTGTATTTTTAGTAGAGATGGGGTTTCACCATGTTGGCCAGGCTGGTCTTGAACTCCTGACCTTGTGATCCACATGCCTATTTCCCAAAGTGCAGGGATTTTAGGCATGGCCCATATTTTTTCTTATTATTGTATATATCAGGCTGGCTAAATGTGCTATAGTAACAACCACAAAATAGCAGTGGCTTAATACAACCAAAGTTTATTTCTTGCCCACGCTGTGCGTTCAATGGGGGTTGGTGGGATGGGGGAGCAGGGGTCTCTCATCATCTTGGTTATTGAGATCCTGGTCTCCCATTGTGACACCTGCTTCCAGGAGTCACTGAGGGAGGGAAAGGGCTTGTGGTGGTCAATTTGCACAAGTTTTTAAAACTTCTACCCAGAAGAGATGCATCACTTCAGCTCACATTTTATTTGCTGAAGCAAGTTACATGGCCATGGCTAACCTCAGAGGGATGGGGGATGTGCAGTCCCACCATGAGGGTGTAAAGAGGAGAATCAGGCTTTTGGGTAAACTGTGCTAATTACCACCATGATATAAATCACATGTAGAGATACAAATATATGCTATGTATAAATATTAATATATGTATATTTTATTTTTCTTTCTAGAGAGGGCCTTGCTCTGTTACCCAGGCTGGAGTGCAGTGCTGCGATCTTGGCTCACTGCAGCCTCCGCCTCCTGGGCACAAACCATCCTCCCATCTCAGCTCCCCTTGCCCCCGGGAGTTGGGACTGCAGGTGCACGCCATGCCCAGCTAATTTTTTATATTTTTTTGTAGAGACAACATTGTGCCATGTTGCCCAAGCTAGTCTCCTAGGCTCAAGTGATTCTCCTGCCTTGGCCTCCCAAAGTGCTGGGATTACAGGTATGAGCCACTGTACCCAGCAGATGTTTCATTTTTTAAAATGCTGCAGTTATACCATGTATATAGTATTTGGCAACTGCTTTTCTAGCAGTACCTCATGTACACCTTTCTCTGTTAGTATGCATAGATTCATTTCATTTTAACAACCTAATAGTCCATTTTATGCATGTACCACAATTTACTGATGCATGTTGTTTCCATGTGTTTTCTTTGCTATAACAAAGAGTGGTGCAGTAAACATCACTCTTCAGACCTTTTTTTTTTTTTTGAGATGGAGTCTTGCTCTGTCACTCAGGCTGGAGTGCAATGGCGCTATCTTGGCTCACTGCAACCTCTTCCTCCCAAGCAATTCTTGTGCCTCGGCCTCCAGAGTAGTTGGGATTAGAGGCGTGTACCACCATGCCTAGCTAATTTTTTTTTTTTTGAAATGGAGTCTCACTCTGTCACCAGGCTGGAGTGCAGTGGCACGATATCAGCTCTCTGCAACCTTCGCCTCCTGGGTTCAAGCGATTCTCCTGCCTCAGCCTCTCAGATAACTGGAACTACAGGTGCACACCACCATGCCCAGCTAATTTTTGTATTTTTAGTAGAGATGGAGTTTCACCGAGTTGGCCAGGATAGTCTCGATCTCTTGACCTCCACCCGCCTTGGCCTCCTAAAGTGCTGGGATTACAAGCGCGAGCCACTGTGCCCAGCCTGCCTAGCTAATTTTTGTATTTTTAGTAGAGACAGGGTTTCACCATGTTGGCTAAGCTGGTCTTGAACTCCTGACCTCAAGTGATCTGCCCCCCTTGGCCTCCCGAAGTGCTGGAATTACAGGTGTGAGCCACTGCACCTGGCCTTTTCAGGCATTTTAAGTATGTGTTTGTGCAAATACTTCTGTAGGATAAATTCCTAGGAATGGTTGGGTCAAAGGGCATATGTACTTTGTATTTTGATAGTTACTATCAAATTGCCCTCAGCAGGGTTTGAGACTGCCTGTCTTTGCATATCTGCTCCAATACTATATACTATTCATCTTGTGTATCTTTGCCAGACTGACAGGTATAAATGTGTTCTTTTAATTTACATTTCTCTGATTGTCAACAAGGTTGAACTTTTTGCTAAGTTAGTTCATTTGTCTTGCTTCATCTGTAAAATGACTGAATGCATTCTTTGTTCTTTTCATCTTTTGGGTTGTTTTGTTTATGTTTTTTTCTTTTTGGTTCTTAAATATTATGGATAGTTACTTTTTTTTTCCCCATTTATTTATTTTATTGCATTTTAGGTTTTGGGGTACATGTGAAGAACATGCAAGATTTTTGCATAGGTACACACTTTTTATCTCATACACATTGTAAATATTTTCACCCTTGGTTATTTAAATGTCTACCAAATAATCATTTGCCTTACATGATCTGCATTGTAATTAAAAAATTTCTTCTTCTAATTCACTAAAAAAGTCCTTAATTACTTTTGACTTGTTAGCTTAAGAAGGCAGAAGAAACATATAATTCTACCTTCAGGTGCTATGAAATATCTAGCGAATTAAGAGGTTGTGTGGAAAGCCTTAGAGTTTTACGTGTCCATGGATCTGGATATTTTATATGAAACTTTCACATAGATTTACCTAACATGACTTTGACTTTGTGCAGTAAGTATGGTAGATTTCATTATTTCTATTGTACAGATGTCTCAGCATCTATAGATTTGGGTTTGAATCCCCACCACATATTAGTTCTGTCAGATGAGGCATCATGGTACTTAGGGGGTTGTTCCGTGTTAATCATATACTTATGACCATGGCTAACCTCAGAGCGATGGGGGATGTGCAGTTTCACCATGAGGGTGTAAAGAAGAGAATCAAGTTATTCGGTAAACTGCTGATTACCACTACAATATAAATCATATGTAGAGATACCAATATATGCTGTATATAAATATAAATATACACATATTTCGTTTTTCTAGAGAGGTCTCACTGTCACAGAGGCTGGAGTGCAGTGGTGAGATCTTGGTTCACTGTAACCTTCGCCTCCTGGGATCAAACTATCCTCCTTCTGCACAACAGAAATAATGAAATGAAAGTCAGCATGCAATCAGTGTTTGTTTTCTTTCAACTCTTCTACCCTTCAGAGGTGGTAAGAGACACATAACTTAGAACTAGAGCCTGGGTCTTCTGGCTCGTAGGTCAGGTCTTGTTCTAGTGGACTGTACTGCGCCTCTGAAGGGAGTGTGAGCTCCTGGCCCCTTAGAAGTAAGACCATCAGAAGTTAGTGTTTATGTAAGTCCTTCAGTGCAGGACTGGGCTTTGAGCCTGGATGTTAGTTTTATTTAAAAAGCATATTTCTCACTTGTATAAATAATCCTTGTACATTGCTTAAAAATTTGGAAAAAAAACATTTTTAAAACATTTATAGTCCTACCATTGAGATGCAATGACTGCTTTCATGTCGAAGCTTTTTTCTCCAGTATTTCTTCTGGGCATATATATATATTTTTGTTTTACAAAGCTGATACAATTTTATTATATCATTAACATTAATGTCCACATTATAATTTAAATATTTTTCCTTGCTATGCAACTTTTTATCAATGTCATTTTAATTGCTAAAAAATATTTCATTCAGTGGGATGTATTTCATTAGTTATTTTTCTAGTATTAAATGTTTAGATTGAATCCTCTATTAAAAATTCTTCAGGAATGTGCTTTCTTCCTTATTCTTTTTTTTTTTTTTTTTGAGACAGAGTCTCGCTTTGTCACCAGGTGCCAGGCTGGAGTGCAGTGGCACAATCTCAGATCACGGCAACCTCCACCTCCTGGGTTCAAGCAATTCTCCTGCCTCAGCCTCCTGAGTAGCTGGGACTACTGGTGTGTTCCACCATATCCAGCTAATTTTTGTATTTTTAGTAAAGACAAGGTTTCACCATGTTGGTCATAATTGTCTTGATCTCTTGACCTCGTAATCCACCCACCTTGGCCTCCCAAAGTGCTGGGATTACAGGTGTGAGCCACTGCGCCCAGCCCCTTCTTTTATTTCATATATATATAGTCCTTAGAGACAAGGTCTCACTGTGTTGCTCAGGCTGGAGTGCAGGGGCATGAACATAGCTCACTGTAGCCTTGAACTCCTGGCCTCAAGTGATCCTGTCACCCGAGCCTCCAAACTAACTAGGACTAAAGGCGTGTGCCCCCATGTTCAGCTAATTTTTGTATTTTTTGTTCGTTTGTTTGTAGAGATGAGGTCTCTATGTGTTGCCCAGGCTGGTCTTGAACTCTTGGTCTCAATAATCCTCCGGCTTCAGCCTCCCAGATTGCTAGGATTACAGGAGTGCATCACTGCACCCAGCATATTTCACATTATTTTCTTAAGATAACTTTCCAAAAATGAAATAAATAGACCACAGAGAATATACATTTAAGGCTTTTGGAATATATGGCCAAATTTCTTTCCAAAAGAGTTTTAGCAATTTATGCTCAACTCTGTGAGAGTTCCTATAAATACTTGCTTTTGAAGAATATAATGACAAATACTGGAAAAGAGAGTGAAACAAATGAATCTTCTCCAACCTATGGGTCCTGTCTTCACCAAATACTTGATTCTAATCATCAGTGCATAGTTCAAAGCAAGACATTTTGATACAGCTAATTTGGTGTGGCCATTATGCCTAATTTGAAACAGCCATATCAAAATGTAAAGTCACACTTTTTAATTCTCAAATAATGTATTCAGTAGATATGCTTGACTTTCTCTTTGTCCTTATCCTTCTTTGGTGTCTCACTATGTTGCCCAGGCTAGTCATGAATGCCTAGCCTCAAGAGATCCTCCCACCTTGGCCTCCCAAAGTGCTGGGATTCTAGGCGTGAGCCACCATGCCTGGCTCATCCTTGACCTTCTCATTACTTCTGACTTCTTGTGTCATCCCTGGTCTTCGACCCAGAGGTAAGGCTTAAGCATATCACATACTTTGGCAGTTTTGTTGCCAAAAGTTTTGATAGGTGATTTTTTAGGTTTTTTCAAAACGTCTCTGGTGTTTAAAAAAAGGGGAGGATATTAGGAGCTGCGTTAAAATATCATATGCCGGCCGGGCGCAGTGGCTCAAGCCTGTAATCCCAGCACTTTGGGAGGCCGAGGCGGGTGGATCACGAGGTCAAGAGATCGAGACCATCCTGGTCAACATGGTGAAACCCCGTCTCTACTAAA
>NW_016107624.1:2236691-2266966 GCF_001604975.1 Cebus imitator | reverse complement strand
ATTAGCTATTAGGGAAATGAAAATTAAAATGACAGTGAAATGCCACTTCATACCTATAGGGTTATTTATAATAAATAAGGCAGATAGTACATGCTGGTGAGGATATGGAGAAATGGGAGCCCTCATACTCTCTTGGTGGGACTGTCAAATGGTGCAGCTATTTTGAAAACCAGTTTGGCAGTTCCTTAAATGTTAAACATCCTAGCAGTTCACTCCTGATATGTACCCAAGAGAAACGAAAACATATGTGTTACAAAACAAAAGCTTGTAAACTAATGTTGATGGTAGCATGATTCACAACAGCCAGAAAGTGGAAGCAATCCAAATGTTCATCATCTGGTGGGTAAATCAAATGCGGTCTATCAAAACAGCAGAATGTTATTCAGCCATAACAAGGAATGAACCTTGAAAACATTATCCTAAGTGAAAGAAGCCAGGCACAAAAGACCACATATTGCATGATTTCAGTTATATGAAGTATTCAGCATAGGGGAATCTGTAGAGACAGAAAATAAATTAGTAGTTAACTAGAGGTGGGAGAGAAGTTTGGTGGGGGAAGCGAGGAGTGATTGCTAGTGGGTACAAGGTTTCTTTTTGGGGTGATAAAAATGTTCTAAAATTGATTGTAGTGTTGGTGGCACAACTCTGAGTATACTAAAAACCATTGAACTGTACACTTTAAATGGGTTGATTGTATGGTATGTGAAAGGTATTTCAGTAAAGCTGTTAAAAATGCCTTATGCTTATCCAGTTCTTATCATTGAACAGTAATTGTTTCCTAGGTAGTAAGTGGCAGTATTCATTAGGGACTGAAGTTCTGTGCCTCCTGTTAATTTTGTATTGCAAATACTGCCTGTTACAGGTATACTGGCTCCTTGGATACCGGTAGCTAATGTAGCTAATGCAGTCTTGTTTAGGTTGCATAAGGTAGTATGCAACCTGGTTGAAGCTGTAACAGCACTCTGAACTTTCTTCATAAGAATGAGTTCTGTTTTTTTTAGGGAAATTTTGAATATTTGCCTGAAGAATAAAGTTCAGACTCTTTATGAAAGCTCCATATGACGCTGAGATGCATTATGTCATGGTGGTTGAAAGCATGGGCTTTAGACCCACACAGATGGGGGTTTGAAACAACTTGCTATGTAACTTTTGGCATATTTTACTCTGAGACTCAGTTTCTTTGTCTATAAAATGGGCATAAGACAACCATTCTTCATGGAGTTATTTTATTGCCAGCATAAAAAGCTGTAATCATGTAAAGTGCCAGGTACATAATGAAGATTCAGTTGAATATTTAAAAAAAAATTAACACTTGGCCCTAACCTCTAGGCTTATTTCCCGTAATCCCTGCCTTGAACTTTATGCACTACTGATACCACACAGCATGTGGTTTGCTTGAGCCTTCATGCCGTGCTATTCCTCTTGACCTTTGTTCATGTTTTTCCTTCCCTGAATGCTCCCTCCCTCTGTTTGGCTACCTTTTACACATCCTTCAAGAATCCACTTTTAGCTCATCTTTTCCATAAGTCTTCCCTGACTCACATACCCATGCCCCAGCAAGGCTAAGTCCCCTTCCTTGGGTCATTTAAAGCATTTTATATGTATCTCAATTTCATTAGTTTTTTCAAAGAAGCAACTTTTGACTTTATTGATTATCTCTATTGTATCTTTTTTTTTCTATTTCATGACTTGCTACTCCTTATTGCTTCTTCTCTTCTACTTTTTGAGGTTTATTTTTTCCAATATTAAATTGGCTGCTTTGCTAATAAAAGCACTTAAGACTACAAATTTCCCTCTAACTACTGCTTTAGACACCTATGAGTTTTATTATGCAGTATTTTAAAAATCACTTTGCAGTTCTATGTATCTTACATTTTCGTGAAGATTTCTTCCTTTACCCATGGGTTATTTAGATTTGTGGTTTAAAAAATTTCTAAGCACATGAGATTATTTCTATTTATCTTTTTGTTATTAATTTCTAACAATTTCATTGTAGTTAGAGGATGTCCTTTATTTCCTTCCTCCCTCCCCCCACTTTTTTTTTTTGGCAGTTTTTGGCTTTATGGCCTAATACATGGTCAGTTTTTGCAAATGTTCCAGGTATGCTTGAAAACAATATGCATTCTTTAGTTATTGACTGCAGCATTTTATATATGTATATTAGATTAACTTGTGAATTGCTAAGTTTTGTAGCCTTGAGTTTTGTCCAACATTTTACATATGTATGTTAATATTAACTTGTGAATTGCATTATATAAATGATATAGCCCTAATTTTTGTCTGATCTATTAAGAATTATGTTTAAAAATTTCTTCTGTGATTGTGGATTTCATATCTTTTTAAATTGATTTTTTTCTTGTCCATTTTCTCTCTGCACTAGTCTGGAAATTATACGTTCTATTTTTATTCTTCTATTGATTACTCTAGAAAATTTAATATGTGTGTATAATTTCACAAAGCCTAAGGTTATTATCTTTATTCTCTTCTTAAAAACACAAGGAACTTGGTATGCTTTTTCATTTTGGCCACATCGCTTCTGACATATATGCCTTTGGTATCCAATATTTTAGTCCTATCTTATTCTTTTTTGAACTTACCAAATTAGACAGTATTGGCATTTTATGTAGTCTCAGTGTCCTTTTGATTTACCCACATTAACCATTTTCTTTGTTTGCTATTCTATTTTACAACCCAAACTACCTTCTGGGATAATTTTCCTTCTCTTGGAAGTAATTTTTTAAAAGTTCCTTTAGTGAGACACTATGTTGTAATAAACTCAGTTTTTATTTGTCCAAAATTACCTTCATTTCCTCCTCATTCTTGAAAAATAGTGTTGCTATGCATACTGTTCTAAGTTGATAGTTATAAGGTCTCAGCGCTTTGAAGATATGCCACTGTTTTTTCATTTCCATTTTTGCTGTTGAGAAGTCAGTTGTCAGTCTAATTTTTTCTTCTGCTAGTAAAATGTCTTTCTTCCTGGCTGCTTTTAAAATCTCTTTGTCTTAGATGTCTTTGCTATCACTAAGACATTTCTAGGTGAGGATTTCTTTTGAGTTATTCTCTTGGGATTTGTTGGGATTCTTATCTCTGAGGTTTGGTATCTCATCAATTTTGGAAATANTCTTATCCATTCTTTCTCTTCTCTCTTTTTGGAATTCTGATTTAGATGTTAGGCCTTTTTTTGATGGTGATCTTACATTCCTTGGAACTTTACTTGCTGATCATTCTTTGAGGCTTGGGTTTCAAGTGAGAATCTTCCTCTTACACAGATGCCTCAGAAGCCTCTATTACCTAGCACACTTAAAGCTACATTTTTTGGTGTTAGACTTTTTTGGGTTATAGGTGTAGGAAAAATTCTGACTCCATACTTGGCATTAGGAAGGTATTATGGTTAGACATTTGGAGGAGAGACTTATTCCTTTTATTTCCCCTTTCCTGAGGCAAGGCCAAGACACAGGTTTTCTGACAGTTTCACCCACTGAGGATGTGGCATTTCAGAGGACCTGGCTTGGTATGGGAGTTTCCAATCTGATTCTTGCCTTGCCAGCAGACACTCAGGGGCCAGACCACATGCAGAGGCCAGACCACCTCCAACATGTATAGGGAGCAAAATAACTGCACTTTAAAAAGATTGCCCCGGTTGGCTTATGGAGGATGGGTTACAGAGGGCTTGAAGAGTGGAGGCAGAGAGGCAAGTTAGGATGCTGTTATAAACCTCAGGGCAAATGTGTTGCCCCCCAGTACAGACAGAATGGTGTTGGATGGGGAAGGTTATGGATTAAGATGGTGTGTCTCTTCCCATAGACTATAAGATACTCAGTCTCAGGGTGAGTATCATCACAAAGATGTCTTTTTCATATTTGAGTCCTTCCAATACCTGGCACAGAGAAGGCATTCACAGATGCTGATTGAATTGAACTGTGGAACCAGTAATTGTTCTGGAGTTGGTTCCCCGCCCCTCCACCAAGTGACTAGTTTCCTTAAGGGGAAGTGACATGAAGGGATTCCAGGCAGTGAACTCATGCCTGTCTCTGGCATTGCGAAGCCCAAGCCAGAAATAGAGAGCCAGCTGTTTGTAAGCCCAAAGCCTTAGGTTTTGGAAGCGTTTACTTTCCATGATAACATAGCTTTCTTTAGCCTGTGCACTTGTTCCTTGCTTAAGGAGTCTCTGGCTCTGCTTGAGATTACTTACACAACAACCTTACCATCTTACTGGATTTTTATGACATTTTCTTAGAAATTACTAAACTTTCTGACTCTCTAGGCAGGTTGCAAAGCTATTCCTCTAATGATATATTACAGCTATGAATATTCTTCCTCTAAGGTGTTCTTCTTAGAAAAAGTGTTCTATGTTTAGGGAACGAAGGGAGAGGCAAATGGTTCCTGCTGTGTGACAGTTTAATAAGCTTTAGCTGGTCACTAAGAACTGCTTTTCCAAGAATGTATGCAATACTATTCCATTAAATGTGCAGAAATATTTCTAGAAGGTATGGTAAAATAAAGCATACATATGCGATTTTAAGTTTTGAGGCCTGGAAGGTCTTTATTATTCATTCAACATATATGTGTTGAATGTCTGCTGTGGCCCAAGGCCTGTGCAAGGCACCGGTGATCGCTGTCAGACACCACCCTGTCATCCCTACTCACCCATCATGTTCTTTTGTGTGAATTAGAGAAAGATGTCCATTCCTCAAGGAAAGAATATTAAATTCATCAATGTAGCACTTACATATCAATAGCAAATTTGTTACAGCAATGGATTATTAATGATAAATGAATATCAGTTATTAAATGATATTTATATAGTATCAATGAAGTATTTGTTGATTTGAACTTGAAATTCAGAAGTATTCTGGCACAATAAGCAAACAGCAGATGATTGAATTACAATATGAATATGAATCTTCAAATTTAATCAGTGCACTGATACCAGTGAGGGATTTTTTAAAAAAAATTAAAGGGACCCATTAATCATCTATCAGATATCAAAGCAGATCCCTATTTAGAAACACAGACTATTTTAGGCATAATTACATAAACAAGACCTGTTTTTTTTTTTTTTTTTTTTTAAAGAGGCCAAGGTCTTGCTGTGTTGCCCAGGCTGGAGGGCAGTGGTGCAGTATCAAATTCTTGGGCTCAAACCATCCTCCTACCTCAGCCTTCCAAGTAGCTGGGACTAGGTACATGCCAACTCACTCAGCTATTTTTTTTTTTTTTTTGAGATGAAAGTCTTGTTATATTGCCCTGGTTGCTCAAACTCCTAGCAAGCAATCCTCCTGCCTCAGTCTATCAAAGTGCCGGGATTATAGGTGTGAGCCACCATGCCCAGCCCAACATGGTCTTTTAATGATCAAATTTGTCAAAGGGGAACAATAGATATTAGCTTATTAAAATAAGACACAAATGCCATTGCCAGGAAATTCTTGTCGTAAATAAAAAACCACCCAAATTTAATAAAATCATCTGACGTTTGTTTACAAAACCAAAATATTTCTCAATTTCCAGTTTAAATCAATAAGTACCTTCCTGATGACAATATGTAAGTATTATACAATAACTCATATTTGTTATCATGAAATAATCCATTTGTTATACAGTTTAAAATATAATTATAAAAATATTCCAGGTGTTACAGATGTTTACCTGTGAACAGCATCATGACACTCTTTTTTTTTTTTTTTTTTTTTTTTTTTAAATTGAGATGGAGTCTTATTAGGCTGGAGTGCAGTCACACAATCTCGGCTCACTGCAACCGCTGCCTCTTGGGTTCGAGCAATTCTCTTGCCTCAGCCTCCCAAGTAGCTGGGATTATAGGCGTGCACCACCACACCTGGCTAATTTTTTGTATTTTTGGTAGAGACTGGGTCTCACCATGTTGGCCAAGCTGGTCTTGAACTCCTGATCTCAAATGATCCACATGCCTCGGCCTCCCAAAGTGCTGGGATTACAGGCATAAGCCATTGTGCCTGGCCAGCATCATGGCACTCTTGTGCATGACTTAAAAAGCCACACATGGTGGCCTTGGATGCCCTGGGCTGGGGGAGCAGAGGTAGCTGATGAGTCCTCTCTGGGTTGCTAAGAGCCCTACTGAAGTATGCACAAATGTGGTTGGTGACAGAGGAAGGCAAGATGAGGTCAGGCTGGAGGTAGAGAAAGGCTTGTGTAAATGAGAGACTTCCGGGTGAGTAAGGTCCATGGTCTTTTTGACGTATTTTGGCTGTAAGTAGCCCTTAAGCCTCCTTTCCTGGTTCTGGCTATTTTCTGGATACATGAAATAGCTGTGTTCCAGATTGGTGAGGGGTTTCTATCTTTAGCTAGCCTCTGCCGATCTTTTTTCTGCCTGCCTACAACTTCCTCTGTCTTCAGGTCTCAGCCTAAATCTCACTTTCTCTAAGAAGCCTTCCAGGTTCCTTCCTTCCCCACCTTGGGTCGATGCTCTTGCTTTGTGCTCCCCCAGCCCCCATCATAGCATGAATCAACTTTATTGCGATTATTGCTTGTTTGATTTTCTTTCTTTCCCATCAGATTTTATCTTATTTTCTGAGATGGAGTCTTACTCTGTCACCCAGGTTGGAGTGTGGTGGCACAATCTTGGCTCACTGCAAGCACTGGCTCCAGGGTTCAAGTGATTCTTGTGCCTCAGCCTCCAGAGTAGCTGGGAATACAGATGTGTGCCACCATGCCTGGCTAATTTTTTGTATTTTAGTATAGATGGGGTTTCACCATGTTGCCTAGGGTGGTCTCCAACTCCTGATCTCAAGTGATCCGCCCGTCTCAGTCTCCCAAAGTGCTGGGATTACAGGCATGAGCCACCATGCCCAGGCACCCACCAAATTTTAAATTCAACTAGTGCAAGGGCTGCATCTGTCTTGTTCATTATCGTTTATTGTTGAATCCTCATACTGCACAGTGCCTGATACACAATATAATCAGATTTTGATAAATATTGGCTGAAGCAATTTTCTCATTCATTCCTCAAACATTTTCTAAACCCTTACTTTGTGCCATGGACCCTGCCAAGCACTGGGAAAACAAAGAAATGATACCCTGTGTGTCCCTTCCCCAGAGAGCTCCCTCGCTGCTTATTACCATCCAGGGTAGGAAGTGCTGTTACCGGGAAGGAAGAGGGGAAGGGAGGGGCGGCTGGCTTAGGTTTGGGGTCAGAGAGGTTCTCCTCCAGGAGGGGCCTCTGAGCTGGGTCTGGAGGATGAGGGGTGAGCAAGGTAGCAGTGGGGAGGGGCTCAGCATGGATGGTGGCATGGTGGCAAGCGAGAACACTGGGTGTTTATGAGACTGCAACCTTTTTTTTTTTTTGAAACAGTCTTGTTCTGTTGTCTAGGCTGGAGTGCAGTGGTGCAATCTCTGCCCACTGAAACCTCAGCCTTCCAGATTCAAGCAATTCTCCTGCCTCAGCTTCGTGAGCAGCTGGGATTACAGGTGCATGCCATCACACCCGGCTAATTTTTGTATTTTTAGTAGAGACAAGGTTTCACCATCTTGGCCAGGCTGGTCTCGAACTCCTCACCTCAAGTGATACACCCACCTTGGCCTCCCAAAGTGCTGGGATTACAGGTGTGAGCCACCATGCCTGGCTAACTGCTAATATTTTACTCCAGCCGGATCACAGGATGTGGGAGGAGAGTGAAGGGAATGGATCAGAGAGGCAACTCATACAGAACTGAGCTGCCAGCGGAGAGCTCTAGGGAGCCATTGAAAGGTGTTTGTTTTAAACTTTTAGAGTCTGGGTCTTGGTGTATTGCCCAGGCTGACCTTGAACTCTTGGGCTCAAGTGATCCTCCTGCCTCAGCCTTCTGAGTAGCTAGGATTATAGGTGCACACCATCATTCAGGCCTACACTGGGAAGTTTTAAACAGGTGTGTAGGTGTGTGTGTGTGTGTGTGTGTGTGTGTGTGTGTGTGTGTGAAAAATCTGATTTGTATGTTAGAAAGACTCCTCTGGCTGTGGTGTGGAGGGTATTTAGGGGTTGCGGTGGTGAGCTGGAAGTGGGGACGCCCTCCTTGAGGGCAGAGAGAATTGCTTCCTCCTCCATCTCTAACATCTGGCGAGCAGCTGGTGTCCAGTAAGCACTGAAGTGGTGCTTTGTGATGGAGCCAATCTGCAGAGACAGCAAAGTAGGAATCAAAAGCCCTCGCTGCAGAATGGCAGCAGAATCACCACCGTCACTTTACTGAGTCTCTGCAATCCTCTCAGTGAGTAGGGGAATAGCATTAGTTCCACTTTTCAGGCCAGGTACCCGACTCCTGGCCTGGCTAGAGGACGTGTCCCTAGTCACATAGTCTTTGTGGATGGCAGGCCAAGAACCTTCTCTGTCCCGTGCTGCACCTAGGGGCTGGGCTGGGTGGGGCAGCTGTGCTGAGTAGAGCATGGCTTGCTGGTGTCTCTCCTCTCCAGGGACCACCCTCGTCTTTTCTGACAAGGGAGGGGCCCAAGGAGGCATCTCCAGGCTTCCAGCCACAGAGGGCCATCTCATGTGTCCCCTCCAGGCAATGGTGCCCCCTTTCTTGCATCTCCTTCCAGGCAGAGAGAGATGGAGACCCAGGGGTCAGCTGAAAGCTGTCTTCACGAAAGCAGCAGGGAGAGATTCGTGTGCGGCTCGCATCCTCATCGCCTGGGTATCATGCTGCTATTTAATAAAGGCCTCATTGCTTGAAGGACCATTAAGTAACCAATGATATATTTCAGCCTCACCGAGGAGGAAGATGCAGAGTTAAATCAAATTCAGACCATGTGGAAATAAAATCCTAAAGAGACTATTCACATGTACGCCCTCTCCCAAGGGGAAGGGAATGAGCCACCATCCGGGGTCCGCTGTAAGCCAGGCACTGGATAGATGCTTTTGCATTAGTTTTCTTGCTTAAAAGTTCCAGCAACGCTGACAAACAGAGACTGTGCTGTTGGTTTCGTAGGTGAGGAAATGGAGTGCCTGAGTAACTGGACAGTTAGAGGTAGAACTGCCCTCTCAGTCCTTGGTCTCTGATCACACGGTGCCTGTTCCTTCCACGATACCAGGCTGCCCTCCTGTGGACTCTGTCCTCTCTGTGAGACAAGTAATGATTGCTTTTTGTGCCAAGGCTGGATAGCAGGGAGGTCAGCAGCCTGTGCCTGGGTCAACCATATACTGCCTGAGGGTAGGAATCCCTCTGTCTGCCCCCACACCCTGGCATGAAACTGCACACACAGCCGGATAAAGGCTGGTGGGCTCTTCCTGCCCCGAGGAGGCAAGCACTGGCTTTGCCACCCTCTCATCACATTCCTTTTGTCTGTCCTTCCCTCTCCTTCACTCCTCTGTCCCCTCTGAGACACTCGTTCAGCCCTGTTGGAAGATTGTTTTGAGTCCATCCTGAGACCTTTGCTGAGTAGTAATGAGCAGATGGATGGATCAGATTGTGATTCTTTCTTGGAGTGTCACATTTAAAAGGAGACTCTGGATGACAACATTGTCTGCAAGGACCAAGGGGATGAGGTGCCTCGGGTGGGATGAGGGCTGTGGAGGTGATGTTCTCACACTCAGTGTTTACTCACATCCTGGAAAAGAGCCTCACACCCTCCCTAGCCAGCCTCACCCCTGCCAGGCCTGCCGACATCTCCACCCTCCCCGTTATGCTGTGGCCTAACAGCCCGGGGTAGTTGTGGCACCAGCCTTTGCTCACACACGGCTCTTGGCCTGGAATAGCTTTTGTTCCCCTGACTCCCTGCTGGCTGGATTGGAGCCCCTTTCAATATCCAGCTCAGTTATGAGCTGCACCGTGAAGCCTCACCTGCCCTGCAGAAGGAGCCCCTGCTCCTGTGTTGTCAGAGCCCTTGGTGTGTCCCTCCTTCTATATGTTGCTTTTCGTGGGGGATAATGATTTGCTTAAGAGCCATGTCTCTCACTAAACCCTAAGAAGTCTGAGGACAGAGATGGTGTTCTGCTCTCTCTCTCTCTCTCTCTCTCTCTGTGTGTGTGTGTGCGTGAGAGAGAGAGAGAAAGAGAGAGAGAGAGAGAGATTCTCTATGCCTAGGCTAGAGTAGGTGCTCAGGAAGGGATTATGACCCAGGAGAATGTGAGAATGTATAAGGTGGGGCGAGTGATGCCGTGATGAACCCAAGTCCAGTCCTATGCCTCTCCTCTCTCTGTCTTTGGGTCTCCTGCCAGGAAACGCTGCTTTTTTATGGGGGTCACGCTGCTGGGTCTTCTCTGGGGCTGTCCAGCAGGGGTTTTCACCTACCCTCACCTGGGAGAGTGACCAGATCCCTCCTCCAGAGTCCCATCCCTTCCAGCCATTCTTTTGTTGTTGTTGTTTTGAGGCAGTGTTACTCTGTCGCCCAGGCTGGAGTGCAGTGGCGCAATCCCCGCTCACTCCAACCTCCACCTTCTGGGTTTAAGCGATTCTCCTGCCTCAGCCTCCTGAGTAGGTGGGACTACAGGCTCTACCACACCTGGGTAATTTTTGTATTTTTAGTAGAGACAGAGTTTTGCCATGTTGCCCAGGCTGGTTTCAAACTCCTGACCTCAGGTGATCTGCCTGCCTCGGCCTCCCGAAGTGTTGGGATTGCAGGTGTGAACCACTGCCCCCAGCCTCTGCCAGCCGTTTTTGTCTTCTATCCTGAACCCTTGGCTGACTAGCAGTGAACAAATGAAAACTGGCCATGTTCCCTTTGCTTTGAAATGTCTCTGACCTAGCCTGAGGAGGTAGGGCTCAAATACTTGGAGAGTCTTCCACTGCACAGGTAGGGATCATCCCTGTCATCTCTGTATTCCCAGCCCTAGAACAGTGCCTGACTCCCAGGAGCTGCTCAATGTGGGGAGTAGAAAAGTTCCTCTTTAAAGTTTCCTTTCTTGTTAAAGAATAAATCATAAGTGTGCTAATAAGTCTTTGTTAAGCCCTATCCTATGTAGCTGTTAAACATGCCATGCATATAGACACATAGTACATTCTATGTCCTTGTACTTTAACCAAGATATCTGTGCTGGATGTGCTCACAGGCATGTCCCAGCTTGCCATTGCTTTTACCTATTTAGAAAAGTTTAAAGTTGTTAGCCAGTTGGGTTTTAGTTTAGATTGTAAGGTCTGGCTTCAACAGAGGTCAGACACAGCAGTAAGGACAACCCCAATGCCTAAGTGATAAATATGTCTGCTTTTCCTTTGTTCATTATACTCTCGTGGCAAGATGGCTAGTGAGAGTACCCTTCCTGAAGTCCAGGAAATAAAAATTGCTTGCTGAGAGATCCTTTGTCTCAGTGGTAATTTTTCTTTGTGGCACAGAGCATCTGTTTCCAAAACTTAATGATGATTTGTTGAACACAAAAGGGTTTTGCATTTCTTGGTCTTTGTTTTCTTTGTTTGCTATGTGTATTCACTTGAGTAGGATAAACAGTTGTAACGAGTAGGCCCAAATTTGTAAGGTCTCAACATCTGGAAGTCTATTTCTTACCCTTGTGATATGTGCCACTTTCACCTTGGTAGGGTCATCATTCAGGGGCCCAAGATCTGTCCGTCTGTGGCTCCGTTGTTCCCTGGGGTTTCTGTATCACCTACACCCAGGCAGCAAGAGAGGACAGAGCATGGAGGAGCACATACAGGAGATTTTTATAAGTGAACCCAGGAAGTGGTGCATGTCACCTCTGTCCCCATCCCACTGGCTGAAACTCAGGCACCTGGTCACAGTCAAGTGCCAGGGAGACTGGGAAATGTAGCCTGGTGGTGTGCCCAGGAATAAGAGGAAATGGCTTTTGGTGGACAACTCGCAGTATCTGCCACAATGCAGTGTAGAAAAAGTGCAGGATTTGGAGCTGGCCAGAATCACCTTTAAATCCAGGCTTTGCTTCTTAGTAGCTGAGTGCATTTGGGTGAATGATTTGACTTCTTTGAACGTTAATTTCCTCAGCTGAGTGATGGGGGATAATAACCTCCACCTCAGAGGATGATTGAGAGATAATATCGGGACAGTACCAGTGGTACGAATAGGTATCCAACAATGTTATAACTGTGACTGTTAATACTATACGGATTATTATCTTTATTATTACTGTGTATCCTAGTTTTATTGATTAGCAATTTAATAACATGCACGTCATAACAAATCTGTGTAGTAGAACAGTGCATCCCACCTGTAGTTCCCTTCCTCAAAGGCAAACCACCTTAAGCAGTTTTCTTGATATGTTTCCAGAGATATACGTATCTAGGTATATATTGTATAAATAGCCCTTTTTATGTACCTAATGCTTTCAGATAATCCACTCAATTCTGTACCTTTTATATAATTTAGTAACATAAGTTAGCTATTGTTTTGTATCATTATCTATTGATTTACTGCATCCTTTTTCATGGCTACATCACATTCCATAATACAAGTGTACCATCATTTACTTAATTAATGCCCTGTTGACACACATTGGCTATTTACAGGGTGTTACCACTGTATGTAACACTGCAATGACCATATCCTTTTATATACGTCTTTGTGCACTTGTGTAACAATATCTGTAGGATAAAAATCTAGGAATCACACCATGCATTTAATTCCCCTCAAAACTAAGGTATAAAATTTGGAATGCTTCACTCTTGTAACTGTTGTGAAGAGAAAGAATTAGGACTTCAGATTTGGCTTGTCATGAGAAGGTGGAGATTAAGTACATTGTTTACATTTAAAACCTTTTGCTCAGCACCATGGCTCACACCTGTAATCCCAGCACTTTGGGAGGCCAAGGTGGGTGGATCATGTGAGGTCAAGAGTTTGAGACCAACCTGACCAACAAGGTGAAATTCTGTCTATACTAAAAATTAAAAAAAAAATTAGCTGGTCATTGTGGCAGGTGCCTGTAATGCAGCTACTCAGGAGGCTGAGGCAGGAGAATTGCTTGAACCTAGGAGGCAAAGGCTGCAGTGACCTGAGATCACACTCCAGCCTGGGTGACAGAAGGAGACTCTGTCTCAAATAAATAAATTATTAAATAAAAAACCTTTTGCTCAAACAGACCTTTATATTATCTTCTCATGGTGTCTTGGGTTCAGATTCTGCAGCAGTAATATTGGCAGATTTATAAACCAATGGAAACCTACTCTTACTGCCAGAGTTCATCTTCAGACGTAAATAAGTTGTCTACCAGCTTTCCAAACCCCACACCTGTCAAAGAAGTCAGATTCACCATAATAGAAACAAAATGCATATTTTCTTTTTGTTTTGAGTGGTAGAGAAGCAAACACATTTGGGGACTTTTCTGTTTTAGGGAGCTTTTATAGGTTATTTTATGAATTCTTGCAAATCCTTTGAAGTGCAATTATTACTCCTGTTTTCTAAAAAGAGAAAGGGATGGGTTCACAAAGGTTGAGTGACTTGCCCAAGGCATGCAGAACCAGGATTTGAACTCAAGTCTTGATGTCCTTATGATATGGTTAATTGTAATCCCCATAATCCCCATGTGTCAAGGGAGAGACCAGGTGAAGGTAATTGAATCGTGGGGGAAGTTTCTCCCATGGTGTTCTCATGATAGTGAGTGAGTTCTCATGAGATCTGATGGTTTTATAAGGGGCTCTTCCCCTTTTGCTCAGCACATCTCCTTCCTGCCGCCTTGTGAAGAAGATGCCTTGCTTCCCCTTCCGTTATGATAGTAAGTTTCCTGAGGCCTCCTTAGACATGCTGTACTGTGAGTCAATTAAACCTCTTTTGTTTCTAAATTACCCAGTCTGGGGCAGTTCTTTATAGCAGTATGAAAATAGACTAATACACCATATTACTCTGGACTTAATTAGGGGATTCAGCAGAACTTTCCTGGTTATCAAATAAGTTTTACCTATTGTGTAGACATTTGCTGATTTGCAGTGCTTCTTAGAGATTCTGTGGCCTCTTTAAGCTTAGTGGAGAAAGGGAGTCATGTCTGTTATGGCTCCAAGCTTGGTTTTTGGCATACTTAGTCTTAAAGTCATGGATCCAGCAATTCTCAGGTGACTAGTCCAGTCTTTACCGTCAGCTCTGCTGGTTTCCATCTTTCTATGGTCGCCACCCCTTAGTTCTAAGGCTAGATTGCTGTCGGTATGACCCTGGACTCTGGCTCAGTAATGTTTTTGTCCTTCCCTGTTGTCTCCCACTCTGCCCCCAGCACCTTTGATCAAACTTCTCTTCTTGTGTCTTCTGTCTCTTAGTGAAGGGAAATCATTTAAAGCACTTTCTAAATTGGATGACATTATTATTACTAATGTGACCCACAAACCCTACCACCACCACCATCACGGCACCACTCTGCTCCCCAGTCCGACAGCCTTTGAGCTGGCGTCACTTCAGTCTGTGGTCTGCTCCCATTTTTGGAACCTGGGTTCAATTCTTACAGCTCCCAGGAAATCTATTACCTAAGAACAAAATTAGCACATTAACGCTCCTGCTCCTTCCACTCCACCCTCATTAAAGAACATCCTATCCAAAGAACCAAACTGTAATTCAATCCCCTCTATTCTGGGAAGGGCTTGTTTTTCTACAATATAGCTTAGAATCAGTGCTTTGTGCCTGTGAGTCTCTCTTTTTAAGATTTAACGTGTCTTTATTAACTACTGATTGCATATTAGCACAGTCCCTCTCTTACTGGGCTATAAGTTCTCTCTTGTTTTATTATTCATTGACAAACATTTGTTAAGGACCTGATAGTGTTGGTGTACCCCTTGCATTATCTCACCTACTCCTCAGAATAAGTCTACGATGGAGGTAGTCATTAGCCCCATGTGCAGCTGGGGAAGATACAGCTCAGAGAGGTTCATTAACTTATCTGTGTTTGTCTGGTAAGTGGTAGGTCTGGGATTTGAACCCAGGTTGTTTGGATTCTAAATCCATAACCTCTCCCAGCTGAAAGCCAAGGCTTGTAGTTTCTTATTATCTTGTTACTTCCGGGAGTCTACTCAAGTCCTTAATTAGCGACGACTCCAAATTAGTAGTGTGTTACTGAGCCTCCTGGAGTGGGAATCAGTTTTGTTTTGACAGAAGTAACATAACCTATACTAAGAAGACATTACTTAATCTAGAATGAGAGGCTGTAAAATACCATAGGAAATCCGGAAGAAAGGAGGGGCAGCATTTTTATTTGACTGGCTGGCTGATTGATCTCTAGAGGTTTTTGTTTTTTACCCATTTTATTCTTGCAAGGCTAAATTACTTCAAGGAACTCTACCCAGTTCTTAAAATTGGCCAGGAGATCGCAGTTAAGTAAACAAATGTTTTGAGTTTTAGATTTCCTGAAGCTATAACTTAGCATCTTCCAAACTGGTCTGGTCCTAAGAATCACCTGGAACATTTGTTAAAATTTGATTTGCCAGTAGGGGTGGGACCCAGGGACTATTTATTTATATTTTTAACAAGCCTCCTTAGGTGATTCTTCTGATCAACTAGTTTGGGAGACACTGAGTGCTGTTGCTGGGAATTTGGTCCCTTTTGTGGACCATCGTCTTTAGAACTGAAGCACCGAGGCTCACATCATATTACAGAGGAGGGAACGTGAATTCTGGAGTCAGAGAGCACAGGACTCAGAACCCCAAGCTGCCCCCTTATAAATTGGGTTAATCCTGGGCACATAACTGAGTGTTCTAATCTTAAGACCTCTGTGTGCCGTTTCCTCTGCCCAGAAGGAAAAAATTGTTCTCCTTTCTCTCCCCACCTCTTCCCTCCTCCTTCGTCTTCTTACTCTTCAGCTTTCAGGGAAGCATTCCTTGACTCCTCCCAAGCTGGGTCACTCATAATTATTTTTGTAATGAGTTCTCGTGTCTGTCATTCCCCATTAGACTCTAAGCTCCACAAAAGCAGAAACCATGGCTCTAATGTTTATTATTGCACATCCAACACCCAGCACAGTGTAGTGTTAATGACTCAGAGTCTTAATTTATTTCATCTGTAAAATGGATAAATGCTATTTATCAACAGGTGCATAGGGAGATTAAAATACTAAGCATGAGAGCAACCAATAAACAGTAGGCATCTAATAAATGTTAGTGTTTGCCTTCTTTTGAGGAACTCATTTATGGCTATTGTGCTGAATAGAGTAGATTATAACCAAGGATTTAAGAGTCTTTGCTTGACTCACTATCCCAAAAAGCTTCCAGTATTCTTAACGTTTTAGAATGTAGTCTTCTTTTTCTCCCCCATCCCCAAGTCAAAAGAATGTTTTTCACTGTCTTTTAACTTTGTTCTGGTGACCCATTTTGAGGTCTTTAATAATTTTAATTGATTTCCTGTGGATAGCAAATCTTTAAGATTTCTTTAGGCAGTTTGGTGCTGAGAAGGAAAATGAGATAATTGTAGATAGAATTTAATATTTTAAAACGATTATGGATGGCAGAATGGATTTCAAAGATAGCTTTATGGAATCTTTTTCCTGGAATTCTTTAGAAGAGAATAAGAACATTGATGTGTGAAGAGTCTCTCTACTCCATTATGAAATCCAGGCTGATATTAAGTGAACTAAATTCACAATTTTATTGTTTCCTAACACTTAGGAATACCTTTCAGATACATGACTGCCTTTCAAATTTAAAGTGCACGAGAAGGACTTGCTATTAATAAGCTCTTTCTTCATTACATTGGCAAAAGGAGGCTGCCCCATTGCTAGGGTGACCAGCTGTCCTGGTTTGCCCATGACCGAAGGGGTTCCTAAGACACTTAACTTCAGTTTTAAAACCAGGACAGTCCCGGGCAAACTGGGATGAATTAGTTGGCCGTCCTATTCTTGGAGAAAGAATTGGATGAATTAAGCATTAGCATTTTGTCATTGTTGTTTTAAGAAACATTGGAACCATACGAAGTTAAAATTGCCTTTAAGAAATTCTGTGAAAGTTTTCGAAAATCGGTTTTGCTTTTAAAGCTACTAAACTAAATACAAATGGTCTTAAATAAATGTAATGGCTTTTGCACCATTGTAAGTATCATCACAATGATACTGATTTCAAAATAAATAGTATTGTATTTTAAAACACAATCCTATCTTTTCTGTACCTGAATGGCTACAGCTAGTGACCTGTTTTCTAGCATTACTGATATGTTTTGCATAGTTCATGTTTGAAGTATTTTCTTCCAGTTAAAAATCAACAGTAGATATGATGTTATCATGTATGGATTATAAAATAGGTTGATTTTGAAGTAAGGATCTTAACTCACATAAGTTGTATATCATTTAAATCTCACAAGATAAAATTTAAAATTATTTTAATATGTATTTATGCCTATTTTATTCCTAAAATGTGTGTAAAATGACTTTCAAAAAGATACACATTATTATAAGTTTTTGGTTTCTTAAAATTTAGGTAAAAAATTTAGGGCAAAGGATCAATTAAGATGATATAGTAAGATAAACTCAGGTCAGGTGTGGTGGCCCAGGCTTGTAATCCTAGCCAATCCTATCCTTTGGGAGGCCAAGGTGGGAGGATCTCTTGAGCCCAGGAGTTCAAAACTAGCCTGGGCAAGATAGCAAGATCCTGTCTCTACGCAAAATAAATAAAATTAGCTATGCATGGTGGCATGCACCTATAGTCCCAGCTATGGGAGAGGATGAGGTGGGAGGATTGCTGAAGCCTGGGAGGTCAAGGCTGCAGCGAGCAGTAATTGCACCTCTGCACTCCAGCATGGGTGACAGAGCGAGCCTTCATCTCTTAAAAAAAAAATCTGGGGAAAGTTAATATCTAGAAATGCATAATATATCACACCTGTAATCCCAGCACTTTGGGAGGCCAAGGTGGGTGGATCACCTGAGGTCAGGAGCTTGATACCAGCCTGACCAAGTTGGTGAAACCTCATTTCTACTAAAAATACAAAAGTTAGCCAGTTGTGGTGGTGGGCGCCTGTAATCTCAGCTATTTGGGAGGCTGAGGCAGGAGAATTGCTTGAACCTGGGAAGCGGAGGCTGCAGTGAGCCAAGATCATGCCACTGACTCCAGCCTGGGTGACAGAGCAAGACTCTGTCTCAAAAAAAAAATGCATAATATAAAGATCTTGCACAGTTTTTATGATGGGACATAGATTTGGTTCTGAGCTTTCTGGTTGCCAAGGAAAAACAGAAATGTACCAAGTTATAAGTCGTGTCTATCAGATCAAATAGAAGATGTTGAAGAGAAGTCTGTCTTTTCCTAGCACTGAGGCTGGGAGAAACTCCCCCAGAGGGCTTCATAAAGGATCCCTTGTGTGATGTGGTGGATAGCATCCTCCAACAGCCTCCTCTAAACAGTGCAGTGTCACGGTTTTGTATGAGATCAAGCCCTCAGTGCACTCTGAGGTATAACAACAAAGTGTCCATGAGATTAGCTGCTATATTTAATACAGTGGGATGTGCCTGGAATGAGCAGGGAACAGGAGAAACCAGTTACACCATGGTGAACTCCTGACTTAAAGAACTGTGAATTAATAAATAGGTGTTGTCTTCAGGCACCATGTTTGTATTAATTTTTTTGTGTGGCAATAGAAAGTTAATACAGTTTATGCATTTTTTTCTGGATCACAGAGCATTAAGTGTACATGTGTACATGCCTGCATGTCTGTGTATTTCTCCAAGGAACTTCAAGCATCTCTAGGATTGGAGCTGCATCTCATTTATCTCTAGAGTCATTTTGGCTGGGTTTGTTCCTGGCTCTGCCACTTATGAGGTTGAAAACTGAGGCAAGTTACTTTACTGCTCCGTCCCTCAGTTTCCTCGTCTGTAAAATGGGTATTATAGTACTTACTTCTAGGGCTGTTAGGAGTTTTAAGTGACTTTATACATTGGAAGTATTTAGAGCCATGCCTGGCACATAGTAAATGCTCAGCAAACATGGTGATAGTGGTTTTATTTTATATCCTAGCACTTAGCCTAGTAGCTAACACATGCTAGGTCTTCGATTAATGTTTGAAAAGTGAATGAATTAATCAGGACTACAGTATTTCTTCTAATCATTATTTGCAATAGGATACAGGCTTTTCCAAAGCTAACTTGACTGGCTCAGTTTCCTCAAATGCCTTTTCCAAAGCTAACTTGACTGGCTCAGTTTCCTCAAATGCACCAAGAAAGCATCAGATTTATCACAGCATGGTAACACAGAGGTGTTTAAGCCAGTCCCAGAGTGCTTAAGGACTTGCATGCTGTGGAAACTGACTGAAAGCATACGTGGCCTGGCTCTGCCTTCATAGACCCTGCCAGCAGATCAGGGTGACACACACTTAATGCAATTGCCTCATTGTCTGGTCATCAGGGAAATGCCAGCTGTCATTGCCAATTGAGCTGGGCCATCAGTTTGTTCTGACTTCATTAAGTAAATTAAAAGGTATTGCTTAAATACTTAGTAGAGGAATAACAGCTCTCATCTCAAGGAGCTAGTGAAAGCACTGGATTTGGCCACAGCTATTAGCTGTGTTGAGCTGTGAAAAATGAGAAGATTTGGAACTTACAGCTCAACATCAGAAACAAAAGAAGACTCCAAAATTTGATAAAGATGCCCATATGCACTAGCTGCCTCTCCCATCAAATTTGGGCAGTTATTGCTGATAATACCTTTTAAAATTCTAAACAGCAGAGTGGACTCTCCCTCTTGCAGCTGAGAGCTGGCCTATCCCTCTTGAAACTGGGCCACACTGTGGTCATACAGTTCCTTTCCCCAGTGTTGAGGTAGACATGAACGTTATTACTAAATCCTTGGCTGGGGAAATGGAGGACCAAACCTGCACATGACAGCTGTAGGCTTGAGCAGTTTCACATTAAAATTGGTCTTGAGGCTTATGGATTCCGGCTCCACCGAGTTCCCTGTCTGTTGCAAGGTCCTGTGGGCATGCTTTTCCTGCTGCACATTGAGCTACATGCGATTCATTTGTCTAGCATCTGTTTCATGCCTACACCCTCCCAGGCACTGGGCTAGGCACCAGCAGCATGGGGATCATTAAGGTGTCTCTGCCTCGAGGAAACTTACAATCATGCTCCCTCATGGTCCCATGCCTACCCTACCTTCCTGGCTTCTAGACTTGGCAAATTCACCTCACCTTTGACATTTCGTCCAAACCACACCTTTCCTTCCAGTGGAATAACTCACACTCTGTTTCATGCTCCTGTAGCCCTGTGGCCCTCATCTACTATAACATTTACTAATTTGCATTATCCTTGGTTTACAAGTCCATCTTGAAGACAGGGACTGAACCTTACTCTTTTTTGAACCCCCCAGTGCCTGACATTGAGTTGATGCATAATGAAGTTTGCTTGAATGAAAGACCTAGTTCATAAAAGGGCATAACTATTCTTATGTAAGGTATGTAGGAGGGTGGAGGTGGGGATGGAGCCAGAGAATAAATGTGCTTTTTAAATATCTCTTTTACCACCAGAGGGAGAGATGTGTTTATAAATATCCCTTTATGTAAGCCTTTAGGTTCTGTGGTCTGGAAGGCCAAAGAGAAGCTCAGGGTCTTTCCAAGTGACTTCTCAAATTTTTAAGATGTTTTCACTTCAATTAAAAGTGGATATGACTGGCTGAGTGCAGTGGCTTACACTTGTAATCTGAGCACTTTGGGAGGCCAAGGCAGGTGGATCACTTGAGGCCAGGAGTTCGAGACCAGCCTGGCCAACATGGCAAAACCCTGGCTCTACCAAAAGTACAAAAATTAACCAGGCGTGGTGGTGGGCATCTGTAATCCCAGCTGCTCACTTAGAAGGCTGAGGCAGGAAAATCGCTTGAATCTAGGAGCTGGAGGTTGCAGTGAGCTGAGGTTGTGCCAGTGCACTCTAGCATGGCAACAGAGCGAGATTCTGTTTAAAAAAAAAAAAAAAAGAGTGGATTTGAGCTTGAGTCATGCCACCTTACAGCAGATCACTTTCTGTTTTTCCCTGGAACACTTTGTCATTTCTTGTTCTTTCTTACTAGAGGTTTAGGAGGGGTAGTGGGGATTTATTCACAGATTCAAATCTACGGGCAGTAAAATGCTGTTCTCCCTGAACACCTTTAATACAATAGTGGGGTTTTAAGCAATATTTGTTCTTGGCGCCAATTGTCTAGGGCAGCTGAAAGGAGTCTCCTTCCCTTCCCACTTCTGGCCTTTGCTCTTTCTCAGTAATCACTCTGGGAACACATCCATCCATTCGTCAGTTCCCTTCTCTATGATTCCTGTATGAAGCAGACACGTGCCCTTCTTGCTTTGGCTTCTCTCTACTCCAGTTCCTGAATTTCCAGTTCCTGTGGGATATCTCTGATTGATGTTCTGTTGTCCCCTCTAGCTCAGTTCTTCTAAAAGTTATTTTTTTTCTCCTGTTTATACTCCCATTCCCAACACGATTGCATTAGTGGTTCTGTTGGGCACTGATATCAAGAGGTAAGATTTGGCATAGGCAGAGGCACCCTGGTGGAAGATGCAGTGCTTTGAGTGGGAATGCTTTGGCAGTCTGTTCAGCACTCTGGAGAGCTCCTAGGTGGGGCTGGGTCCCTCCCCTGACCCTTCTTGCGCAAATGGGCGTAGGAACTCAGTACACACTCCATCATCACTGCAGTTCTGTGTTAGTTAAAGGAACCTCATTCATTTCTCCTAGGCTTAGTTCTGAGGGGCCTAAGTATTTAATGGGGCTGGGTTCTAGTTCTTGTTCTACCATTTCCTGGATGCAGTACCAGAGGGGTAAATAAACCAGTTATTTAATTGCTCTTAATTTAGGTTTTTCACTTACATAAACTGAAAATAATATATGTACCTATTTCATAGTGTTGGTGTGAGGGTGAATTGAGATAGCACATGTAATATACACAGCACATTAACAGTAGTCACCATTTTCATTATTATTACAGAAATTATTAGTACAATAATATTAATTTTTGTCAATATGTGATGGTATGACTTGAGGCTCTTGTGGCACATCTCTGGAGATTCAGGCTGGCTTTTGGGATTAGGAGGAGCAAATGAATTTGGAGGGAGGCAGAGCCCATTGACTTTTAGTTAGTCCTCTAGGAAACCTCCTCTTTCTCCCTTGGGTACATTATTTTAGCAGCACTAGATACGTTGGGCTCAGCACAAGTCATTGTCAGTTGCTGGAAAAGAAGAGCAGGGCCTTGTCGATTTGCAGAATGGGAAATATCCTGCATGTGGTAAATGGGGAAATAGGCTTGAAGAGGTCTGTGAATGCCGGAGGCGGCTCAGCAAGTTAGTGGCTGCAAACAGGACTGGCTCCTTGGGCTCCTGGGGCTCCTGGCTGCCCTCTGCACAGTCTTTGTCCATGCGATTTCCTTCCTCCTGAGGGAAAACCCTCCCTCCCCAGTCTTTCGGTAACTTCCTTTTTTCTTTTTTTGAACAAGAGTCAGTTCAAATAGCTTCTGCCTCTCCAAGCCTTGGTTGTTCCTTCTGTGAAATGGAGATATGACAGCTATTTACAAGGTGGTGTGGAGCTCTGACTGGAAATTTGACAGCGTAGTTAAAAAACTTGACTTAGATGGTGACTGCAGGCATTATTTGTCTGACATGTTCACTGGTTCATTCATCCTCCTTTGTTCTCTGTGATGGTTAATACTGAGTGTCAACTTGATTGGATTGAAGGAAGCAAATTATTGATTTGGGTGTGTCCTTGAGGGTGTTGCTAAAGGAGATTAACATTTGAGTCAGTGGGCTGGGAAAGGTGGACCCACCCTTAATCTGGGCGGGGGCCATCTAATCAGCTGCCAGTGCAGCTAGAATATAAAGCAGACAGAAAAATATGAAAAGCCTGGACTGGTTTAGCCTCCCAGCCCACATCTTTCTCCCGTGCTGGATGCTTCCTGCCTTTGAGCATTCCAAGTTCTCCAGCTTTGGGACTCGGACTGGCTTCCTTGCTCCTTAGCTTGTAGACACCCTATTGTGGGACCTTGCAATGGTGTGAGTTAATACTTCTTAATAAATTCTGTCTTTCTAGAAAACCCTGACTAGTACATCCCCCCTTCAGCTTTGCCTCTCACCACTAACCCTCTGCTCCTGTGTGTGGAACTTCCGAGCATTCCCCGAGCATACTACCTGTCTCAAAGGCATGACTTGCTTATGTGTTGAATAAATGAATTTACGGGCTGGCAACACCACGGTGCCTTTAGACCGACACTCTGGTGGGACTTGTTATTGGAGAAAGTACTGAATTGGCCTGGGCTCCTGGTTAACTGGGGAAAAGCCGCCCTAAGAGAAGTCAGGTGTGATTTTGGATAAAGTCGTCTGATATCCTGGATGGAAGGTAGGTGTTGCTGACATGGAAACCTGATTTTCTTTGTTTCCATTTCGGTTAATAAACCATTTAAAGTTTTGATGTGGAAGAGTCTGAGTAATTTGAGGCCTAGTGGTGAATTGATACAATTTACCAACTGTGAGGAAGTAGAGAACTGGGAGATTACTGTTGATAATTTTCAGGGTATAATGGAGTTAATTTATAATTTATAATTGATATTGGAGCTCTTTTCCATAGGCTGAGTTATGACAGAATGGAGTAAGAGTCATTTAAAGAGATTATTTTGTTGTTTGTGTCACCCTTATGAATTGGAAAGTGGAAAAAGAACATTGCGGTAAATTGGTATCTAATCTTTTCAGAGCTATTTGCTAAATAAACTGGAATTTTAATTAAAACTGCAAGCCAAGGTGTAAATCACTTTAGAAGTTTGTGAAGTTTTTCTTTTTCTCTTGCCTAATAATATAATTACTACTAATAAAGATTCTTTATGGGTGGGAAATTAGACAGCAGAATAAATAGCTGGAGGAGATTGCTGTGGTACACTGAAATTATGAAAGGAGCAAGGTTATCTTGCTCTCCTGCTAACAGGGTTTGTTCTCCCCATTGTTAAATTGTCTGGTAACAATTTTGATCTCATTAAAAGTATTGCAATCACAAGCAGAAGCAAGGTGGACGATGGGCCTCACCGAGGCTCTTCCGGCTTTCATTCATATGAGTCAATTATAATGAATGGATTTAATAAAAAATACAACATGCTTTGATGATTAACTCAGTGAAGGATGAATGACATGCTTACCCAGGGTATCATATTTGCAATAACGAAGAAGAAGTGAACAGGAAAAGGAAACTTCATAAATCACAAGAATTGCTACTTTCCAGCAAAAGGTTGTTAATTACTTATCCTCTTGCGATATTTATTGGCTCTATTAGAGGATGAGTAATCATTGTGTTCCTGGGAAACCCACTGGAGCCAGACAGTGCCTTTATTACATTGGAAAGCTCTTCAGAGTGCTAGTTATCCTTGTAGGAGACTCTCCCTTCAGATTCCCGAACAACTAGGAACCTCCAATGACTGGGAACCTGTCGGCGGTGAGACAGGAATATAGCCCACAGGCAAAAGGGAAGGGGCCTGTGAAGTGTATGGACGTCAGAGCAGTCCTTGCACATGGAGCTCATGATTGTCCTTACTCCCCCATGCCTTCCCCTAGCCCTGCTCCCCCTGCATACTTTTTTCTGGGCCCAGTCATCCCCCATGCCCCCTCCCCTTTCGCCCAGCCTTGTCTGGCATCCTCATAGTCCTGGCTGCCCTCAGTCTCTCTCTACCCCTCATCCGCCCTCCATTCTCCCCTGGTCTGACATAGCCCTGCTTGGGCACTGGGCACTTTGCACATAGACCTGCTTGGGCACTTCCTTCACCTGCAGAGTCAAGCTCCAGCTCTGCAGCTTGCCCTGTGAGCCTGCAGTGATCTGTGTGGGCAGCGTGGACCTCTCCAGCTTTGGCTGTTCCCCTGCCCTCGCAGGCTCCAGGCATGGGGGACATCTCTGCTATCCCAGACTCCCCAGTTCATGTGCACTGATCCCTCTGCCTGATTTCCCTTTGACTCTTCCTGTGCAAAGGCCTACTTCACGCCCCGTTCCAGTGGCCCCTCCTTGGTTAGGCTTTTCTCATCTAGACCAGAAACCACTGCGTCTCCCTCCAGACTCTCACACAGCACTCTGGCACGTGGAGTGCATTTGCAGATCTGTCCACATGTCTGCCTCTACCCCGACCCGGCTCCTGGAACCCTGTTGACTGGAGCCATGCTTGATGGATTGTTTTTCCTGAGGTGGGTTTGTGGAGGGCCAGCTTCTGCTTTCTCTGCCATCCGGCATGTCTAGGGACCCTTCCTCTCTGCCTTTCTCACCAAGGGACTTAATTAGGCGAACAATCCAGGAGGCTTGTTCTCAATAATCTCTAATTGGACTAATTTAACTCCCACTGTCTACCAGGCCGTTCACAAACAGACTTTCACTTATGTGGTTGTTTTTCTCTTTACAACATCCCTGTGAGGGAGGCTCTGCTACTCATCTTTCTCAGATGATGAAACCAAGGCCCTTAATAGTTGGCAGGGCTGAGATTTGAATCCAAGTTCCTGAACTCGAGGGAAGGAGCCTTTCTGCACTTGTGGGCTTTCTCCAGAGGTTGTGTGCCTACTCAGGAAGACTCACATGGCTTTAATACCCTGATTGTACCATGTGCACATTTAAACTTAGGCTAGTCCTGCAGTACCCCCATCTCCTAGCTCTTTTGGGTAATAGAAAGATACCGGGTGAAGGAGGTGTTTCAAAAAGTCTTATCAGCCAATAAGTATGAGGTGAAGAATGATAGGAAAGAATGGAAAAGAAGAAGGAAGACAGTGTTTTTTGAACACCTACTATCCATCAAGCATTGTGTGTCAGGCCCAGAGCTAGGTGGTCCAAACATGTTATTAATCCTTGTGGTGACCCAATCAAGTTGACATTATTTTTCCCATAGAGAAACAGGCTTGAAGTTGCTCCCATAGGTAGGCTTCCCCACCAGCCCCATCCAAAGACACTGCAGTCAGGAAGCTGTCTGGTCCCTCGCCAGCATGGGGAAATCTTTTCTCACCTGCCCCATTTTCCATAGGCAAGAGTGAACCTGGCATTTTCCTGAGCCCCTCAGTTGGGGTGGATTTCTCCTCTGGGGAGCAGTGCTTTTCACTGAGATGTGAGAAGCAAGGCAGAGAAGTGAGCAGGCCTCCCTTTTTCAGGCCTGAAAGGGACACGCCTCCTTTTGATGTGCTCACATTTGGCAGATAGAACTGTGTTCCATCCGGTCACACCCTTCAGGATTTTATCAATTTCAACCAGTATTTTCCTAGTTGGCTTGTTTTTTGATTGAAGAAGACTGATAGATTTTTTTTTTGTCCACTCTTGAAGGGGAGTTACTTAGTCCCTTCTTTGTCTTAATTGGCCTCTTCTGGACTTTTCTGTGCTGTTTTTCTTTTGTGATTTTTATTGTTATGGATTCTTTCTAATTTGGTCTTGAGGTCTCTGTGTTGAGCGTGGCCGCAAGCCAAGATAGCCACTCTCTAGGAGCCCTGACCAGGGGAAAGTTAGGTTTGGGTGTGTGTCAGATGAGACACAATGAAGAGGTGAAACAGAAGAAATTTATTACTCAGAGGATCCGGAGAGGTTAGGGGTACTGACTGTGTACCATCTGGAAGTCTGGAGGGGACAGAGAGCTCAACTGGTGAATGGGAAGTAAGAGCAAGTGAGTGAGCATGAGAGAGAGAGACAGAGAGAGAGAGACAGACAGACAGACAGAGAGAGAGAGAGACAGACAGATAGACAGACTGACTCTGGTGTTGGGAATTAAGTTTTGTTGTGGTCAGCAGCTGTGAGTGTGCTGGGTTTTGGGTCTGCGGGATGAGCAGCAAGCAGGCAGTATCACAGCCACATGGGAGGGAAAGTTTTAACTAGGCCAAAGGTGATGTGGTATGACTGGGTTTCAAATAACTTATGCCAGGCCACAGAATGGATGCCACAGTAGAAACTGCAGGGCGTATTAGAGAAATTTATGGCATCTTCTTTGAAGTGTTTGTCACAACTGTCTGCTGTACATACTCATTTTATCCATCCATCCATCCCCCTTAGCTGAACTGAAGGAGTGCAGTCTTTGGAGATAAACCAACGTAGCTTCAAACTCTGGGTTTGTCACTTATTAGCAATGGGATTGTATTTCTTCATCTGCAAATTGGAGGCATTTATGTAAGATACCTGGCATATAGTTAAGTACTCAATAGTAATTATGATATTCATTATATTATAAGGATGTATTGATCTTAAATTCCTTCATTCTCAGAACATGTTCTTTCTCTGGGACCTTGCTCTAAAACTGAAAACTGAAATGGTGCATTCATTAACTATTGGTGTGTAAAAAATTTCCCCAAAACTTAGCAGCTTAAAACAAAAACATCCATGATCTCACACCATTTCTGAGGGTTAGGAATCTGAGTGTGACTTAGCAGGGTGGTTCTGGCTTAGGCTTTTTCATGAGGCTACAGTCAAGCTGTTGGGCAGGGCCGCAGACACTGAGTATTTGACTGGGGCTGACGGATCCACTTCCAAGCTCACTCACATGGCTGGTGGCAGGTGACTTCGATTGCTTACCATGTGGGCACCTCCTTAGGTATTCCCAAAGCAAGGGGGAGTCGGGAGACCAAGCCAGAAGCCATAGTCTTTTTTTTTTTTCTTTTTTTGAGGCAGTCTCACTCTGTCACCCAGGCTGGAGGGCAGTGACATGATATTGGCTCACTGCAACCTCTGCCTCCTGGGTTCAAGCGATTCTCCTGCCTCAGCCTCCTGAATAGCTGGAATTACAGGCATATGCCTCCACACTCAGCTAATTTTTGTGTTTTTTATAGAGATGGGGTTTCACTATGTTGGTCAGGCTGGTCTCAAACACCTGACCTCCTGATTCACCCACTTCGGCCTCCCCAAGTGCTGGGATTACAGGCGTGAGCCACCGTGCCTGACCAAGCCATAGTCTTTTTACAAAGATATCCGAAATATCAGAAGTGATGGCTTATCACTTTTGCTGTATGCCATTGGTCATCTAGACCAAACCTGTGACAATGTGGGAGAGGACACACAAGGGAATGAATTCCAGGAGGCAGGGATCATTGGGGACCATCTTGGAGGCTTCAGACCACAAATGGGGGAGATGATAGAAAGAAGAATAAAATGTTTCTGCCCTGAAGCATTCTGTCAGGTCAGGGAGGCAGTCATGTAAACATAAATGCCCTGTAAGGCAGTGGCTGTACTACCCACATCAACAGAATGCCAGGGGTACACTGGAGAGAACTCTGTTAACCTGCCTGAAGGCATCATGGAAGGTTTCCCAAGTACAGGCACCCTGCAGTGTCCTTACTCAAGAGCTGTCCTAATGATATGTGATATTTGGTTGGCGTCTTTTTAAATTGAAGTTACTTGTTGAGGTGATTTCCTTGGACATTAAAAATAATAACCTGTTTCATATAACAGCAATGTACTGTTTGCAAAGTACTTTCCCACGGACTATGTCAGTCCGCATAACAGCCCTGGGAGGTGGACCGGTTTTATTGCTTTTTTTTTTCTCTGTTGTGGCTGAGCTGTGAAAGCTTACAGGGGCAAAGTCACTGTGTCAGAGTCTCTGAGCGAGACATAGTGGGTTGGGGCTTGAGCCGGGGTCTTGCTAGTCCATGCTTCGTGCCTTGGCCACCACACCTTCCCTGTGTTTCCTTTGAGTACTTTGGACCCCTCATCTTAGAGCAGCCATTTGGACCATTTCCCTCTGCAGATGCATGGCACACAGGCTTGCTCATATCAAAGCTTATTTGCCACCTTTATCTTCAGTCACTTGAAATGCTTTCTGTTCATAGAGAAGCTTTATGAAGAAAATCATTCACAAAGGACAGAAATGTGAATTGTGCTTTCATCAGCGTTAAGTGTGAAATTTCATTTTGCAAAATCCCCAGGGGGACTTGAACTTTCTCTTTGGGCCATTAGAAGAGGGACCGGAACATCAATTCCTTAAACACAGATTTGCTCAAAGAACATTTAACAGCTTCAGTTCTGGTTGAACGTGACCATTTTGCAAGTTTGTTTTTAGTTCTCTTTTGGTCAAGAGGGAAAAGATTTCAGGTCCACCCAGGTGTATACTCTGGGGGAGGAACTTTTTTTGTGACAAAGATGGTAGCATGTAGGGTAGGTTAGTTACATGATTCATGTGTAACTAGTAAATAAGACTATAATGATCTTCAAAAAGGCATCTGTAGTGCTTAAGTGTATGGGCCTTGGAATTGGGCAGACCTGGATTTGATCCTGCCTCTGCCCTTACCATATCTCTGTGACCTTGGGAAAGTTATTTACTCTCCTAATGCTTGGTGCCCTCATTTGCAAATAGGGTTAATAGTAGCACCTATATCGTAACCTTTATCATAGTTTTAATAGTAGCACCTTTATTGTGTTTTGTGGATTAAATAAGGTAATACATATAAAGTGTTTAACCCATAGACATAGGAGTAAGCATTACCAAATGCTAATGTAGTGATGATGATGATGACATGCATTTGAGTGGCTGCTGTTTGTGAGTTCATTCATTCATGAAACATTACTGCAGGCATTGCTAACACTGGTATCTGAGAACAACTAGGAGCTGTAGGGAGTCTTTGAATCTCCTAAGCTCGTGTGGAAGATTTTGTGCATATGTGTGCTTTTCAGGCAAGAATCTCAAAGGATGTATGACCCCAGAAAGGTTAAAAACAAAGCCTACAGTGTGCTGAAGACTTGGTATTAGGGCTACACTGATGATCCTGGGACTCTCCTTGTACTTAAAGAGTTTGCAAAGTGGCCAGGCTGACAGATGAATAAAAATGTTGCAGAATGGCCTGTGATGGGTCTAGTGACAGATGCCACAGACAAAGAGAGCTGAGGGTTCATCATGGAGGTGGGAGTGGGTGGGCAAGCCCAGCCGGAAGATCCCAGGTGGAAGGATGACATGAAGAAACCCAGGCCACCAAACAATCAAGTGCTGTGTCCTTAAAGGATTGAAAGTAGTCACAGTGACAGTGCAAGTGCCCAAGAAGTAAGAGGCCCAACTTGAGGTGGACAGGCTGGCAGAGGGGAGTCTGTGACTTTACCATTTTGCATTTCCACCAGAAAGGAATGAGAGTTCCTGTTGCTCGACGTCCTAGCCAACATTTGGTGTGGTCAGTGTTTTGGATGTTGGCCATTCTAATAGGTGTCTGGTGGTAATTCATTGTTATTTTATATACTATTTGGTTACCATAGCTTTGTTACAGTTTTGACATCAGGAAATGTGAGACCTCCAGGCTGGACACAGTGGCTCACGCCTTTAATCCCAGTACTTTGGGAGGCTGAGGTGGGTGGATCACCTGAGGTGTCAGGAGTTCAAGATCAGCCTGGCCGACATGGCAAAACCCAGCCTCTACTAAAAACACAAAAATTAGCCAGGTGTGCTGGCAGGTGCCTGTAATCCCAGCCACTTGGGAGGCTGAGGTGGAAGAATCGCTTGAGCCCGGGAGGCAGAGGTTGTAGTAGGAGCTGCAATTGCACCACTGCACTC
>NW_016107624.1:2195153-2236595 GCF_001604975.1 Cebus imitator | reverse complement strand
CCCTTGTAATTCCATGTGAATTTTAGGATGAATTTTTTAATTCTGAAAAAAAGTTATTGGGATTTTGGTAGAGACTGCATTGCATCTGTAGATCATTTTGGGTCGTATTGACATCTTGACAATATTAACTCTTCCAGTCTATGAGCATAGGATATCTTCTTGTTTATTTTTATTAATATGTTCTTTAATTTCTTTTACAAATACTTTATAATTTTCAGTGTATAAATCTTTCACCTCTTTGGTTAATTCATAAGTATTTTATTCTTTTTGAGGCTATTATAAATGGGATTCTTTAAAAAATGTCCTTTTTGGATTGTTCATCGTTATGTATGGAAACACAATTGATTTTTATGTGTTGATTTTGTATCCTGCAACTTTGCTGACTTTGTTTATTACTTTTAATATTTTCTGTGAAATCATTAGAGTTTTCTACATATGGGATTATGTCATCTACAAACATAATTTTGCTTCTTGTTTTCAAATGTGGACACCTTTTATTTCTTTCTCTTGCCTATTCTGGCTAGAATTTCTAACAATATGTTGATGTTGAATAGAAGCGGTGAAAGTGGCCAACTTGGTCTTATTCCTTATCATGGAGGAAAAGCTTTTAGTATTTTACCATTGAGTATGCTGTTAGCTGTGTAAGCAGACAGTTTTTTTTTTTTAAAGGAGCTTAAAAAGAGGTAGGATTGTGAATCCTGGGACTTATTTCAAATTATGTCCTCCATATATCTAGCACCTAGCACAGTGTCTGGCATGTAGTAATTACTGAGTGAATGGTTATGTTTTTAAAAATGGTAGTTTCTCAAAACTGAATGAGCTAAAGTGCTTCTAAATGGAGGGGCAATCTGGTATTCGTGAGGATGGGAAGGAATGGAGAGTGATGAAAAGGGAGACAAGAGTCATTGGGTTGCCCACTGACAAGGTGTTGCTTCTTCATTGTGGGCAACAAAGTCACTTTACCCTTTGCTTGGATAGCCTGCTTAATTCTGGTTATTTTCTCCCTTCTGTATCAGCACTTAACAACTAGAAGAAAATAACATATGTTGCATCTCTTTGTATTTATGACTACTGAATTAATAACTTACAGCCCATTGCATAAAAGGAAAATGAGCAAAATGCTGTAAATTATAGATGGAAGTTGTTAATGTGAATAGAGTGTACAATGTATGCCTCACTGTGCACAGCTTTGAACTAATGTGACTGATTTAAAGGACTCGAGTCTGGCTTCATTTTAATGTGGAATGGATGGACAGCATTGAGTCACCACCGTTTCATTAGTAAGGCTATGTTCTTCCATGGGACCTTGGCCCCTCAACTCCAAGTAGATAAAAATTCTTATTACCTATCGTCCTAGAATGGGAAAATCAAAAGATTTTTATTTAATGCGTCGGCATTTCTATTCGTGTGCACTTTTAACAATCAAGTTCTGAAAATGAACTAACATGGCCTCTCTTTTCTCCTTTAACAAGGTCATGCATCTGAGTTACAGATTTAAAAAATATGTTCATTAAATGCGAGCTTGTTGATAACTTTGAGAAGCAGCAGGATGTAGTGGAAAGAACAGGCCCTTTCGTCTCAGTGAGAGATTTCCTGGCTGCAAATAATTGAAACTCTATCGCTTGTGCCAAACAGGACTTTAGAAGACCAAAAATGTATTCTCAGGATACAAGGCTATCTTACAGGCTCAGGAGGGTCTGAGGCCACTCAGTCTAAGTTTCTAGGGCAACGTGGTCTCATCTCTGCTTTCCCTCCCACACCTGCTCCTTTCTTGTGTCTCAGCAGACTGGCCGTCTCTGCTCCTGTGCACACAGCCAAGCATAGCTGCCTGGCTCTGGCTTTTTATCCCTGCCAGTTCAAGGGCCAGCAGAGGTTGTCTGGCATCTCTGATTTCCAGATTCCAGGAAGAAAGAATCTGGTTATCTCATCTTGAGTCAGATGACCGTGGCTGATTTGTTCATTTATTAATTCAGGAAGTCCTTATGAGTTTCAGGAAACGTTATAGGCACTGGGATTCATCTTATCCACATGAAGCATGTGTGTGTGAGAGAGAGAGAGAATCCACATGGAGCGTGTGTGTGTGTGTGTGTGTGTGTGTGTGTGTGTGAAAGAGGCAGGGGGGACTCTGAAAGCTTATTCTTTAGGCTTGGTTGAGGGTTGTAATTTTCAGAGGAAAGCATGTATGGGCTTGGAATTTGGATAGACCTAGACTCAGATCCTGGTTCCCCCCCTTACAGCTGTGTGTGATCCTTGGGCATGTTAAATTACCTCTGTCAGCCCCAAGTTTTGAATCAGCAAAATGGGAGTAGTCCTTTATAGGGTAGTTATAAAGATTAAGGTGAAGTGGTGCCTGCAAAGCCAGGATTGTAGTGTCTGCCACATGTAATCAGAGCTCTGCCACTTGGAGCAAGTTATTAAACCTGTATGAATCTGTTTCCTCATCTCTAAAATGGGAAAGAATATTTGGCTACCTCACATGCGTATTATAAGGATTAAACCATGGTAAGTATACCAGGGTGCCAGGAATTTGTACATAATGGATACTCAGTGTGATCGCTGCTCTTCTTATTCTTATTATGAGTCACATTTTTTTCTCTTCTAGTTCCCATTTGGCCGACGCTTGCCTTGTGACATCTACTGGCATGGAGTTTCATTTCATGACAATGACATATTCTCCGGTCAAGTGAACAAGTTTCCAGGTATCTGCTATTATTGTCGACATTTGAAAATGTTTCTAGGGCCAAGTCCTAGGCACACTTTTCTACAAAAACATGACAATTATTTTTGAGACCAAATTTGAGGACTCTTAATTGGGAATTGCTGTGTTCCCTAGCCACTAGGGGTTTAAGGATTGGAGACAGGCTTTTAAAGAATCAAAGACAGCCTTTCTTGGTCTAAAGTCCACTGGTGGAAGAATATGGTTTTCACTTTTTGGGTTATACATATAATATGGGGTTCTAATGAGAGGACTGTATTCTGAAAATGAAAAGAATAGAACATTTTACTCTTGCAGGAAATAAAAGTACCAGAATTCTAGGAATATGTCATAGAAATGGGGTATCAACTTCCCTTTTCTTTAAGTATTATATTTGGAGGTGCCATTTTTAAAACCAAATATATCAGTCTCCATACTAAGTACTATAGGCTGCAGGTAGCCTCTGCCTTTTGCCTAATGACATCATCTCAGCAAGACTTACCCTATAAGGAGAGATCTTAGTGCCAGAAAAGCATCATAGCCAGCACTAAGATATCCCCCTCACTCCACTGCCAACCTCCCAATACAATTTTTTTGTTTTGCATTTTAATCTCTACCACTTTTTTGAGACAGAGTCTTGCTCTGTCACCCAAGCTGGAGAGCAGCAGTGCAATCTTGGCTCACTGCAACCTCTGCCTCCCAGGTTCAAGCAATTCGTCTGCCTCAGCCTCCCGAGTAGCTGAGATTACAGCCCTGTACCACCACACCTGGCTAATTTTGTATTTTTAGTAGAGACAGGGTTTCACCATGTCATGTTGGCCAGGCTGGTCTCAAACTCCTGACCTCAAGTGATCCACCTGTCTCGGCCTCCCAAAGTGCTGGGATTACAAGTGTGAGCCACTGTGCCCAGTGTCTTCATTATTTTTGATGGCTGAATGAAGAGGGTATTTAAGATGGCAGGACAGCTTAGGGAGAAGGAGCATTGGATTAAGCTGGGTATGATACAGTCAGAGGGTCTTCCACTTATTTTTTAAAATGTTAATATATTACCCAGACCATATTACAATGCCATAATAAATAATTTTTAAAAAGAACATCACCCTGAATCCCATTCCTCATTTAACAAAACAGCAATGGGAATATTTCCATATTTCCTTCCAATGTTGACTCATCCTTTTTGCATGGTTGCAGTCATAGTGTAATTGCCTAAATATAAGGTGTTTTCTCTTAGCATTTTATAAGTTTTACCTGTTTTAAAGAGAGAAACAATTTACTCTTTTTCCTTGACCTTCTATCCCGTGTCTTTAAGGAAATGTTGCAGAAAACTCAATAGCCATATGTTATACACTGGTTAGTAGTTATGCCACATCCACTAGGGGTTTCCACCTAAGCATGCAGTCTTACAAGGTCACTACCATAGGCCACACTTAGCTCAGATTCACTTAGAAGGATATAGGGGAGGAAACACAGCTTGCCGGCCAGCCAGTGTCAAGCATTTCCCTTCAGTGGAGTATGTGCAAGAGTTCCAGGGACTAGTCTTTGGCTCAAGTGAAAGCTCAGGTGCAAAAGGACAAGATTCACATTGGTGGAAGTGAGACTTTCTTGGTTTAGATGCCCCACAGGAGTCAGTATCTCTTAGAATTGCTCCGTAGTATGGCTTCTAAGGTCCCAGCAAGGGTCATATTAAGTTACAGGAATCATCTCACTCAGAAAAGCCTAGAGCTATGGTTTTCTACTAGATACTTATGCAATTTACCAATCAGGGATCATTTTAACCAGATGTCTAGTCATTCAGCTAACATTCTACCTTCATTGTTTTCTAGGGGAACAGAGATAGAAAGTTAACCCAAGGTCAAATTTATCCTTAGAGAAGGAGAAAGGGTTTTGTTTCAGAACAAGAATGATTCTTGCAGCCAGAATTCCTGCACAACAGTTTAATGAGATAGCTGTTATTTTCTGTGTCTTGCTGTTCAGAAAAGGATGCTTTCTGATGCCACTTAAAGGACTTATTAGGATATTGGGAGGATACAATTTGGAAGAGAAAACACTTTGAATGAGGACAGAGTTTCTAAGACATGAATCATCAAATGAGGCTTCATTTACACGTTCCCCATTCGCTCATGCCTCATCTAGTGGCTGGGGGTAGGAAAGAAGTAGTTAGAGATTTCCATTTGGAATACAAATTAGAAATATAGAACGAAGTACCCCCAAAGGATGAGTTTCATTATAGGTGATAAAAGGATATTTATTCCAAAGAAGCAGGTTTGCCCCATCTCATATTCCACATGCCAGTGATTGGAACATAGACTTTTCCACTTTACTAACAGAAATTAATTAGTTCTAATGACAAAGCAGGCTCCCGAACCTCTAGGCAGAGGAACAGTGTTGCCTCACCCTCTGCCCCATGAAAGGTAGTAATCCTCAGCAGAGGGGTGATTCTAGAACAGTCTGTCCTCTGACACCAGTTTGTGTCCAAGCTTATCTTCCGTCTCTCATATATCCCGTTATTCTAAAATGCATTTCCTATGCATTGTATATTACTTAGGGTAAGTTCTAGTGGATATCCCAGGCAAGTATAAACACTTTTATTTGCTGAGTAAACTGAAAATGTCTGGATACTCACATATGGAAGTGATTAATTTTGTTTGTGTCAGCACACGAGATTTTAGTCACTTTTCTATGGGCAATTTCCTGGTTCAAAATACATTATTATGGGCTGGGCATGGTGGCTCATAACTGTAATCCCAGCACTTTGGGAGGCTGAGACAGCTGATCACAAGGTTAGGAGATCGAGACCATCCTGGCCAACATGGTGAAACCCTGTCTCTTCTAAAATACAAAAAATTAGCCTGGCATGGTGGCATGCATCTATAGTCCCAACTACGTGGGAGGCTGAGGCAGGGGAATCACTTGAACCTGGGAGGCGGAGGTTATACTGAGCTGAGATCGCACCTGGTGACAGAGCAAGACTCCATCTCGAAAAAAAAAAAAAAAACACATTATTACATTTTAGCTGATGAATTAAGACTATTCTACTTTAGAAAGTAGGCATATCTAATATCTACTTTCTTTAGACATCTCTAAATCAGACATATCAGATTAGACATAGCAGATTTAGCTTTAAGAAAGTCCAAAACTGTCCATTCTCAGCTTCCAAGCAGGTCTTTTGCTGAGTTTCAGGGTCTGAGATGTATGGGATCACGTGGCAGGTGGTACCTGAGAGCCCACCTGAGGAGGGGCTTTCTGCTGGAGAGGGAGGGAGCTTCAGTGAGGAACCTGTGGGGACAGCCATCTGTCAAGCATTGGTCAAAGACAGAGAAAGGCATGTAAAGAGAGAAGAAAAATACAACCAAAGAGCTATGCTGGAGGAAGCTGGAATGCTATGGGGATCTGGAGCAAGGGCAGGCAACCAAACCCAGATTTGCCCAGGGAGCAGCAGGGTGAGAGAGCCTAGAGAAGAGGACTGGCATGGAAACTGAGCCTCCAGGGTGGATGGGCCCTATCCCCATGCCAAACAAGCAGAGTTGGTGCAAAGACAGAATGCCTTGAGCACATTGCTCATTCAGCAAAGGGCAAGTGGGCCACCATGGTTAGAGGGCATCAGGTGAGCAGGGCAGGGGTGGGGTGATGAGCAGGAACCCAAGTACAGCACTGTTAGAGCCTGAAGGTCATGGGGAGCCACTGAGGATTTTTTTTTTTTTTTTTTTTATTTTTTTTTTTTTTTTTTTTTTTTTTTTTTTTTTTTTTTTTTGAGGCAGTCTCGCTCTGTCACCAGGCTGGAGTGCAGTGGTGCGATCTCGGCTCATTGCAACCTCTGCCTCCCAGGTTCAAGCAATTCTCCTGCCTCAGCCTCCGGAGTAGCTGGGACTACAGGCGCATGCCACCATGCCCAGTTAATTTTTGTATTTTTAGTAGAGATAGGGTTTCACCATGTGGGCCAGGATGGTCTCGATCTCTTGATCTTGTGATCCGCCTGCCTCAGCCTCCAAAGTGCTGGGATTACAGGTATGAGCCACTGCGCCTGGCCACCACTGAGGAATTTTTAAGCCAGATGGTGATGTGGGCCAGCTTACATGTCAGCACAATCAGCCAGAGTGACAATTAGAAACAGGTGAGACAGCTGAGAGAAGAAACAGATGTAGCTAAGAGTCTGCTGCAGCATCCACCTAAGAGATGAATGGATCAGTGGCAACAGGAATAGAGAGAATAGGATGGATTAGAAAGTATTTATTTGTTGTTTGGTGGTTGTAATGTGTTTTTGCCAAGAATTCTTCTTACAAATAATATTTTGATTAAATAGTGCTCCAAGTATAGCTCAGTTTTGTTTTGCTTTGTTTTATGTTAATTGGGTTAAGTAGGGCTGCATGGGCAGGCCTGAGATTTAGCTGTTATGCTCTCGGTTAACTTGAATTGGATGAGACCCACCAGGCCTTGAGACTCCAGTATAGCAAACAGAAGCACCCAGTCCTCAGAAGGAGGGCAGGAGGCAAGCTCTTGGTGTCAGAAGCTCCCACTTGAATTAGGAGGTTTTCCTAATTGATAGGGGAACTGCCCCTGTAGGGACATCTAGGAATAGACCTCATTGAGAAGCCAAGGTGGGCAGTCAACCTCAAAAGGAGCTGTTAGGTGGCAGAACTCCAGACACTGGGCTGAAGCCACAGACAGGAGGACTCCAGCCCTTGCAGGGTGGGCTTGAAAGGAACAGAGGAGAGGTTGGGGAGAGGAGGGACATTGGAGAGAACAAGGAAGAGGCCTCAGCTCTGCATTGCTAAAGCAGCCACTCAGGCACCAGAAGCAAAAGATAAGGTCACCAACATTTGGGGATAAGCAATAAAGCATGGGAAAAATGGGTAAAATCCTTCTTATCTGATTGGAATATGAAATCTACGTGAGACTTTTAGCAGAAGGGAGCTGAGGGTTATATCTTCTATCTCAGATCAGAATTGGTTGTAGAGCCCAGGGAGGGGACACAGGTGACAAGGGGTCAGGTGCTGCAGCTGCTTAGGGAAAGGGGACTGGGCCTGAAGTCAGCAGAGCTGGCCATAACCTCCCTTCTCACAGATTTATCTGGGAACTTGTACCCTGGATCGGCTAGAAACCCTGCTCCCCTGACACCTGTCTCTGAGCCACCTCCAGAGGTGGAGATGCCAGCAGCTTCCATGTGGGTTCTAGTGAGGGCCCAGAAACTCTTTCCTTGGTGGCACTGGATAGGAGCACAGCTTAGATATGGAGGAGCAAAGTGGATTGAGAGAGGTCTACACCCATGCCTCTTAGAGACAGGCATTCAGGCAGAGTTGGGGTGAGCTGCCTATGGCCTGCAGGCAGGAAGTGCCTGGCTTCCAGGGGTGCTTCTTAAGTTGGCTATATTCAGTAGAAAACTGTCTGGAGACAAAAAGGTAAACTTGGAAGCACCTATTAGCTGGCGTGGGGCCTGACGATACACATTACAGAAGGAGCCATTGCCAATATTAAATGAATATTGATTCAGTTTGCTGGACATAGATTTTTCACAAATTTTTTCTGGAGCATCCAGACTGCCCTCACGTACTCACAGCTCTCTAGGTAGTGTGAGCCCATCTGACCTGCTGAGGGATTTCGGAAAGAGAACCTTCCCCTGCCCAACGACCTTAAAGTGCAGCAAATACCACAACGCTATTTGGTCAACAGGGATCCTCTACGTGGAGTAAGGTGCTATATTACAGTTAGTTATGAAGCCTTTCAGTTCAATATCGTAACTAAAATGTTAGTCCACCTCAAGCAAAAGGATTCCAAAAAAGTTGAAATTTTGTTTGGTTTACCTTGTGGTCAGCTCTAGTGTTTATAATGCAATTCTAATTTTGTAAGGGAATGAAAGGAAATAGCGGTGATTTTCCAGACACCCTTCTTGGGAAGCCCAGAATAGTGTCCTCAGTGAGTTGTCTTGACTATTGAACAGTCCATGTTAGAGCATAGTTTATTAGTGCTTTTTAAGCACCTTTATTTCTTACTTAATCCTTCCCTAGATCCTTCTAAACAACAACTAACACCTGGGCATTAACATCTTGAAGCTGGGATCTTCAGATTTATTGCACTTTTTGATATGCTGACAGAAGAAGAAGTGGGTTCTTAAAACTTTCCTTCTCAGATGTTTACCCTTTGCTGTCTGAACATGGGAGTTTAGAGGAACCTCATTCATTCTGATTGCCCATTTGGAATGTGTGATAATTTGGGCATGCCAAGCTGACATGAAACTTTGTATTTTCTATTAAAAATAGCTTGCTAAGCACATTTCTAGTGTCAGTAATGGAACTGTTTGGTCTTTTTCAGGGCAAAGGCCATTTTTAGCCTCCATTTTTAGCAGTGATATTTGCCTTAAGAAATAAGCATAATGGCTGGGCACAGTGGCTCACGTCTGTAACCCCAGCGCTTTGGGAGGCTGAGGCAGGTAGATCACCTAAGGTCAGGAGTTCCAGACCAGCCTGGCCAACATGAGGAAACCCCTTCTCTACTAAAAATATGAAAATTTGCTGGGCATGGTGGTGTGTACCTGTAATCCCAGCTACTGGGGAGGCTAAGGCAAGAGAATTGCTTGAACTTGGGAGGTGGAGGTTGCAGTGAGCTGAGATCACACCACTGCACTCCAGCCTAGGCAACAAGAGTAAAACTCTGCCTAAAAAAAAAAAAAAAGAAAGAAGGCTGATGCCAGGCACAGTGGCTTCCGCCTGAAATCCCAGCACTTTGGGAGGCCAAGGTGGGTGGGTGGCTTGAGCCTAGAACTTTGAGATCAGCCTAGGCAATAGTGAGACCCTGTCTCTAAAAAACAAAAAACAATATAAAAATTAGCCAGCTACTCAGGAGGCTGAGGTGGGAGGATCACTTGAGCCTGGGAGGCGAAGGTTGCGGTGAGCTGAGATTATGCCACTGCACTCTAGCCTGTACAGTAGAGCAAGACTCTGTTTCAAAGAAAGAAAGAAAGAAACATGCTAAAATTGATAATAATTTTTACCTATTTGATTAAAATTTGCCACAATATATAGTACTCAGTTTCTTCTCTTGTCAGAGTTACTAATGATGTTACAAGAAAAAAAAATCTACCATTCTTTTAATGTTTTATAACAGTGAGACATTTCAATTCCCTCTGGGCAAATTAATGAGATAGGATCAATGTCAGTGTCAGTCCTTATAACTGAGGAACTCCTACAGATTGCATGTTTCACTTTGAAGTATAAATTATGGTATTCTTTTTATTTCCTGTCCTTCATTCAAGGAGACAGATTTTATGCTGAAAGATGTGCATTTTTCTGTTTCATGCCTTTAATACTCATGAAACAGTAAAAGAAAGAAACTTAATTAAGCCTCTCATAATGTAACCAGAGTCCACTAGATAATATTCTCTAGGGTACAAGATGGAAGGAATCCCAGAAGCATGTATGGTGGTCCCAAATTAAAGAAGGTATTAAATTTTCAGTGCAAGATATAAATGCTTCCCTATTCATTACCTAAGGGGATGACAAAGAATAGAATAATAAACTAGGTGAAAACGCATTCTTTCAAACTGATGCTTCATTTTTATAAAGAGAAAAGAACACCCGTCTATTACCTCAAGTTTTTCATTAACTCAGTAGTTCTTTCCAAACCATGAGTCACCGCTGTGGGGGACAACTCAGACTTTTTAAAAAAATCCTGCCCCTAAAAGAGAATATGTCGGGTGGGTGGTTTTAAAAGTCCCAAATAATGGCTGTTTTATACCTAGTAGCCCACTGTTGTTAAAACCTCACAGCATCTCTTCTCCCCAGGCATGACGGAGATGGTGCGTAAAATTACTCTGAGCAGAGCAGTGAGAACCATGCAGAATCTCTTTCCTGAGGAGTACAACTTCTACCCTCGCTCATGGATTCTGCCTGACGAGTTCCAGCTCTTTGTTGCTCAGGTAGATGGCACTCCGTCCCCATGACCCCTGAATTATATTATGGTTGCAACTGTGTCCTGGGTCCTGTGTGCTGGGAGCTGGGGCAGGGGGTCCCAGGAAGCCCAGACTGACTAAGGAAGTGTCTTAACAGCACACCGTAGGTGTTGGCAGCTATCAAAACAACTTGCAGAGTTGAACGAGTAGGGTAACAGGTAGGTAAACTGAAGAAACAGGTCTTGACACAAGGAGACAGGCCTGAGGCTGGTATCAGAGCTGGATCATGGAGTCAGGATGCTGGAAAGCCAGCGAGCTGGAGCCAGAGCAGGTGGTTGGGCAGTGGAATGGGGCCACTGGGGGAATCCTAGAGCCGTGGCCTCCCTGGCTTCCTGTGGTCTGAGACGTGCAAGGTCAGGCTTTGTTTAAAGGTCAGGGAGCAGGTCTGACAAACTCATGGGGAACCCTGTAGGTGTTTTGCTTTAAACTTGTTACAGAATCAATTGTCAAGTGACCCATTCCATCTCGAACCACTATGTTTGAGCATGTAATACACTGGAGTCTTCACTTATGAAGTGGAACCAGTAGGGAAGCGGAACTCAGAATTGCCATTTTTGTTAGCCTTTTAACAGTTTCATTTAGGACCCTTTCAAAGCCCTTGTGTACAAGTTACACAGTCCGTTTCATAACTCTGGGGTACCTGTACAACCAGTGCCTGTCTAGTTGTGATGAGGCTAACACCATTTACTGGTCCTGCTGTGTTCCAGGCTTTGTGCTAGAAGTTTAATATATTTTATTTTATTTTTATTTTTTTGAGACGGAGTTTTCCTCTGTTGCCCAGGCTAGAGTGCCGTGGTGCGATCTTGGCTTACTGCAGCCTCTGTCTCCTGGGTTTAAGAGATTCTCCTGCCTCAGCCTTCTGAGTAGCTGAGACTACAGATGCGCGCCACCACACCCAGCTAATTTTTGTTTTGTTTTGTATTTTCAATAGAGACAGGGGTTTCACCATGTTGGCCAGGCTGGGCTCCAACTCCTGACCTCAAGTGATCCACCCACCTTGGCCTCCCAAAGTGCTGGGATTACAGGCATGAGCCACCAACCCAGCCCACATTATTTGTTTTAATCTTCACAGCAATCTTGTGAGGTTGGTTTTACTATTATCCCCATTTTATGGGTGAGGAAACTGAGGCTTTGAAAAATTAGGCAACTTGCTTGAGAAGTAAGTTTTAAAACCTAGAGCTATTTCCAAGGCCTTTGCTTTCTATAGTCTATCTTATTGTCTCTGTATTGTTTTGGTTTTAATATTGAATTATAAAACTTGTAATAAAATTATCATTTACTAAACACAAAAACAGCTTGAAGTGATAATTTTTTAAAAGGCATTTTCTGTGAGATGGTGGTCACATGAGTTTATATATATTGCTTAAAATTCATCAAACTATTAACTTAAAATGGGTTCATTTTATTATATGCAAACTATGTTTCAATAAAGTTAATTTTAAAAGATAACTCAGCTGTTCCTCCATAATTACCCTGCAATGTCTCTGTTCTGTGGCTCTGCTCATGCTGTTGTTGCTATGTGGAGCACCTTTCCTTCCCATCTCTACAGCTCTGCAACCAACTACAGTCATGAGTCACTTGACAGGCATACATTCTGAGAAAAGTGTCGCTGGGTGATTTCATCATGCCTGCACCATAGAGTGCACTTACACAGACCTGGACAGTATAGGCTCTTACACGCCTAGGCTATACAGCATAGCCTATTGCTCCTAGGTTACAAGCCTGAACAGCATGGCACTGGGATTAATGCTGGTAAGTCTTTTTTGTATCTAAACATAGAAAGGGGAAAATACTGTATAAAAGATAAAAAATGGTACACCTATGTAGGCCTAGGACACTTTCCATGAATGGAGCTTGCAGGACTAGAAGTTGCTCTGGGGAAGTCTGTGAGTGGGTGGTGAGGGAATGTGAGGGCCCAGGACATTAGACTACTGTAGACTTCAGAAACACTGGACACTTAAGCTGCACTCAATTTGTTTTTTTAAAAATTTATTCAATAAGAAATTAACCTTAGCTTACTGTAACTTTTACTTTCTAAACTTTTTAATTTTAAAAAACTCTTTGACTCTTTTGTAATAACACCTAGCTTAAAACACAAACGTACTGTATGGCTTTACAAAAAAATATTTTCTTTCTCTGTATTATTCTGTAAGCCTTTTTCTATGTTTACATTTTAAAATTATTTTTACTTTTACAATTTTTTGTTAAAAAACCAAGGCACAAACACATACGTTCGCCTAGGCCTACCCAGGGTCAGGATCATCAATATCACTGTCTTCCACCTCCACGTCTCATCCCAATGGAAGGTCTCCAGGGGGCAGTAACATGCGTGGAGCTCTCATCTCCTATGTTAACAGTGCTTTCTTCTGGAATACCTCCTGAAGAAACTGCCTGAGGCTCTTCTACAGTTCACTTTTATTTTTTCTTTTTTTAGAAGTAGAAGGAGTACACTCTAAAATAACAATAAAAAGTATACTATAGTAAATACATAAGCCAGTAACAGTAGTTTATTGTCATTATCAACTATTATGTACTGTGCGTAACTATATTGCTATACTGCACTTTTATACAACTGGCAGCGCAGTAGGTTTGTTTACACCTGCAACACCGTGAACATATGAGTAATGCGCCGTGCTACAAATCTGAGATCACGGATTTTTAAATCTTAAAGCAAATTTCCTTCTAGGCACTGCTACAGATCCACCTCAGGAATTTTTGTATATTACATTTTCATTATAATTCAGTTGAAAACGTTCTCTAATTTCCCCTGGGATTTCTCCTCTGCCCTTGGGTTATGTAAAAATGTGTTGTTTACTTTTTAAGTAAACATTTTTTTGGGATTTTACATTTTTTTGGGATTTTCCAAATATTTTTTGTTATTGATTTCTAATTTAATTTTGTTGACATCAGAGAGTATATTCTGTATTATCTCAGTTTCTTTAAATTTATTGAGAATTTTCTTATGGCTTATATATTGTCCATCTTGATGAATGTTTCATGGGCACTTGGAAATAATAAGTATTCTGGAGTTGTTGATGTAGCATCTTATAAGTGTCAATTAGGTCAAGTTGGTGTTGGTGGTATTCACATCATTTTTACTAGTTTACTACCTGCTTGTTCTGTCAGTTACTGAGTTAGTTTTGAAATTTCCAGCTTTAATTTTGGATTGTCTGCTTCTCCTTTTAGTTCTGTCAGTGTTTTCTTTACGTCTTTTGAAGCTCTGTATTAGCTTGATTATTTGACTCCTTTATAAGTAACTTGTCCTGAAGTCTATTTTGTCTGATATTAATTTAGCCCATCCAGTTTTCTTTGGCTTAGTATTTGCGTGGTATATCTCTTACCATTATTTTACTTTTAACCTATCTGCATTTTTAAAGAGTGCTTCTTGTTGACAGCATGTAATTGGGTGTGGTTTTTTATTCAGTTTGACAGTCTCTGCCTTTTAATTTGTGTGTTTAGTCCAGTTAATCTTAATATATAATATTAACTGTTGGATTCAATTCTACCATCTTACTATTTCTTTTCTGTTTATTCTGTTGGATTAATTGAATATTTTTGGTGTTTTATTTTATCTCTTCTTTAGGCTTATTAGCTATACTTCTTTTAAAAATGTTTTTAGCTTTTGTCCTAGCCCTAGTATCTAGGGTTTACAGTGCATCTTTAATTTAGCACATTTGCCTTTAAGTATTACATACTTCAAGAAAAATATTAGCACTTTACAACAGTATAGTTCCATTCCCACCCTCATCCTTTGTGCTATTCTCATCTATTTTGCTTCTAACAATGTTATAAACCACACAATACATTGTTATTATTTTCGCTCTGAAAAGTCAAATATCCTATAAAGAAGCTAAAAAATGAGTACATTTGTCTTTTGTACTCAGCCATGTATTTACTATTTCCAGTATTCTTCATTCCTTTGAGTGGCTCTGGGATTCCATTTGATATTATTTTCCTTTGGCCTCAAGAATTTGCTTTAACACATTTCTTGCAGTGCAGGTCTGCTGGTGACAAATTCCCTCAGCTTTTATTTGTCTGAAAATGTCTTTATTTTGCCTTCAGTTTTTAAGCTGCTTTGAAATAATTTAAAACTTAACAAAAAAGTTGCAAAAATAGGACAGAGAGAGCACCCCTAGATTCTTCATCTAGCTTCCTCTAATGTTAACATCTTATACAGTGGCAGGAACTTAGAAATTAACACCAATATAATATTATGAAATAATCTACACTCTTTAGTTGCATTTTGCCTGTTGTCCTACCAATGCCCTTTTTGTGGTACAGGATTCACTCCACAATCCCTCATTGCATTAGTTGTCTTGTCTCTTCAGTCTTCTCAAGATTGTAACCGTTCCCCGATCTGTCTTTGTCTTTTGCAACCTTAAGTCTTTTGAAGAGTACTGGTGATATATAGTTTGGATCTGTGTCCCCACCCAAATCTCATGTTGAATTGTAATTCCCCAGTGTTGAAGGTGGGGCCTGGTGGAGGTGACTGGATCATGGGGACAGATTTCTCCCCTTGGTGCTGCATAGCGATAGAGTTCTCACGAGATCTGGTTGTTTAAAAGTGTGTAGCACTTCCCTTCTCTCTCTCTTGTTCCTGCTCCGGCTAGGAGAGAAAGTAAGAAATGCCTGTTTTCCCTTTGCCTTCTGTAGTGATTGAGCGTTTCCTGAGGTCTCCCCTTCTGCCAATCAGGTGCCAGCATTATGCTTCCTGTATAGCCTGTGGAACCATGAACCAATTAAACCTCTTTTCTTTATAAATTACCCCAGTCTCAAGTATTTCTTTATAGCACTGCTAGAACTGTCTAATACAACAAGCTAGCCTAATACAACAGTCTAATACAACTAGTTAGTTATCTTTCTTTTTTCTTTTTAGAATGAACTTACATTTGGATTTGTCTGATTTTTCTCATGTTAGATTCAGATTAGACAATTTTGGCAAGAATACCATGAAAGTGATGTTGTTAGGTATATGATGTCAAAATGTCTTTTTCCTGGTGATGTTAACTTTGATCACTTAGTTAAAGTGGTGTCTGCTAGATTTCTCCACTATAAAGTTACTATTTTTTCCCTTTGTAATCATTAAGGAGATATTTTGAGATTCTGCAGAGAGCCTAGTTGTCTTATACTTTTAAACACACAGATTTTTTGAGATATAATTGACATAGAGCAAACTGCAGATATTTAGAATATGCAGTTTGATACATTTCATATATGTAAAAATCCATGAAATCATCACCACAATCAAGATAATGAACACATGCATCATGCTGAAATGTTTCCTCGTGTCCCTTGATAATCCTTCTGTCCTTCCCTTCTTTTTTTTTTAATTTGTTGTTTTTGAGATGGAGTCTTGCTCTGTTGCCCAGGCTGGAGTATAGCAGCGCAATCTTGGTTCATTGCACCCCCCATCTTCCAGGTTCAAGCCATTCTCCTGCCTCAGCCTCCTGAGTAGCTGGGATTACAGGCGTCTGCTACCACCTCCAGCTAGTTTTCATAATTTTAGTAGAGACGGGGTTTCGCCATGTTGGCCAGGCTGGTCTCGAACTGCTGACCTTGAGTGATCTGCCTGCCTCGGCCTCCCAAAGTGCTGGGATTACAGGCATGACCACTACACCCAGCCCCTTCTTTCCCTTCTTCCCTGTTTTCCTCCTTTCCTATCATCAGGCAACCATGGATCAGCTTTCTGTCAAGATAACTTAGCACTTTGTAGAATTTTATGTAAATGGAATTATATTACAGGCACTCCTTTTTGAGGGGAGGTCTGGCTTCTTTTGATTATTTTGAAATTCATTCATATTTGTAGTATGTGTCAATGACTCATTGCTGAGGAGTATTCTGTTGATTGTTTATACTACCGTTTGCTTAGACCTTCTCCTGCTGCTGTACATTTGGGTTGATTCCAGTTGTTGGCTATTACAAATACACTGTGAACATCTGTGTGTAAGTCTTTGTGTGGACTTGTTTTCATTCCTCTTGGGTGAGTGCCTAAAAATGGAATGGCTGGATCATACAGTAGGCATACATTTAATTTTAAAGAAAGTGTTTATTGTCTTCCAAAGCAGTTGTGTCATTTTATAGTCCCATCAACAATGTATGAACATTCCAATTCCTCCATATCTTTGCCAAAATTTGGTAATGGTCAGTCTATTTATTTATTTATTTACTTAGGACAAGATCTTGCTCATTGCCTAGGATGGAGTGCAGTGGCCTGATCATGGCTTACTGCAGCCTCTGTCCCCCAGGCTCAAGTGGCCCTCCGAAGTAGCTGGGACTACAGACACAGGCCATCACACCTGACTAATTTTTGTATTTTTTGTGAAGACAGGGTTTCACCATGTTGCCCAGGCTGGTCTTGAACTCCTGAGCTCAAGCAATCCGCCTGCCTTAGCTTCCAAAAGTGGTGGGATTATAGACGTGAGCCACTGCTCCCTGCTGTCACCATACGGGACCAGTGGTCAGTCTTTTTAATTTTAGCCATTGTAATAGGTATGTAGTGGCCTGTCACTGGTTTTATTTTGCGATTCCCAAAGACTAATGATGTGGAGCATTCTTTTCATGTGCTTGTTTGCCATCCAAATACATTTTTTGATGAAATGTCTGTTCACATGTTTTACCTTTTTTTAAAATTGGGTGGTTTATTTTTATTATTGAGCTTTGAGAGTTTTTATATATTTTGAATACAGGTGTTTATGGGATATACCAACTGTAAATTTTTTTCCAGTCTGTGCCTTGTCTTTTTTATTTTTTAATTTTTAATATTTGTGTCTATGTAGTAGGTACATATACGTATGGGGTACATAAGATGTTTTGATTCTGTGTCTTGTCTTCTCATTCCTCTATTATCTTTTAAAAAGCATGTTTTAAATTTTAATAAAGTTCAATTTATCAATTTTTTCTTTTATAGATTGTGCTTTTTTTTTTTTGTCATATATAGGAGTTTTTATCTAACCCAAGCTGACAAAGATGTTCTATGTTTTTGTCTTAAAGTTTTATAGTTTTAGCTTTCAAATTTAGGTCTGTGATTCATTTTGAGTTAATTTTTGTATGTGGTCTAAGGTATGGATTGAAGTTCACTTTTTGTATGTGAATATCCAGTTGTTCCAGAAACATTTGATCAGACACTCATCTTTCTCTTTCAAATCGCCTTTACACCAGTGTTAAAAACGGTTGTCCAAATATGTGTGGGTATTTCTGAATTCTGTATTCTATGTCATTGATCTATTTGTCTCTCTTTCTGCCAAAACCTCACTGTATTGATTGCTATAGCTTTATAATAAGCTTTGAAATCAGGTAGTATAAGTTCTCCAACTTTGTTCTTCTTTTTCAAAGATGTTTTAGCAACTATAGTCCTTTGATCAGCCATATGAAATATAGAATCAGCTTGTCAATATCTACAAAAAAGCCCACTGGAATTTTGAATGGAATTGTATTGAATCTACATATCACTTTGAGTAGAATCGATATCTTAACAACAATGAGTCTTCTGACCCATCGACATGGTGTATCTTTCCTGTTATTTAGGTCTTCAATTTCTTTCAACAGTGTTTTTTAGTTTTTAGTGTGCAAGTCTTTCACATCTTTTGTCACAATTTTCCTTTATTATTTCAAATTTGTGATACCTTGGCAGTGTTTTATTTTTAAACGTCAATTTCTGATTGTTCATTATATGTCAATATAAAATTGATTTTTGTATGTTAATCTTGTATCCTGCAACCTTGTTAAACTTATTTAATAGTTCCAGTAGCTTATTTTGTACTTCCATTGGATTGTCTATATGGACTGTTTTTTGTTTTACTTTATAATTAGCCCTTTATTTCTTTTTCTTGCCTTATGACACTGGTTAGAACCTCCATGTAATGTTGAATAGAAGTGGTATGAACAGATGTCTGGGACTTGTTCCTGATCTTAGGGGATATGCATTTAGTCTTTCATCATTAAGTATTGTATTACTTGTAGGTTTCTTGTAGATGTTCTTTATCAGATTGATGAAGCTTCCTTTTATTTCTTGTTTCCATGGACTTTGTTTGTTATTAATTAGGAATGGATGTTGGATTTTCTCACTCTTTTTTTTCCCCTTGTGTCTATTGAGATGATTATATGTACCTTCTTTTATAGTTTGTTAATGTAGTTGAGTTGTACTGATTGGTTTTTAAATATTAAACAAACCCTGCAAAACAAACTCCACTTAGGCATAACATATTATCCTTTTTTATTATATTGTTGGATTTTGATATATTCATGAGGGATATTGGTTTGTAGTTTTCTCTTTTTTACAATGTCTTTGGTTTATTATCAGGATTATGCTGGTCACATAGAATGAATTATAAAGTATATTCTACTGTTAAATTTGCTAGAGGAGTTTTTGCAGAATTGGTATTATTTCTTTAAATGTTTGGTAAAATTCACCAGTGAAGTCATATGAGCTTGATATTTTCTTTATGGGAAAGTTTTAACTACAAATTCAATTTCTTTAACAGATAAAGGCTGTTCATGTTATCTATTTCTTCTTGAATGAGCTTTAATAGTTTGTTTTTCAAGAAATTGGTCCATTTTTTCCAAAGTTTTCACTTTTATTGGTGTAAAATAATTCATAATATTGCCTTTTATAATCTGCCTTTACATTTACTAATGATACCTCTTAGTCCTAACATTTGTAATCTGTGTTTTTCCTTTTTCTTTTTTTCCCATCTGATTAGTCTGGCTAGAAGTTTATCAATTTTATTGATTTCCTTTGTTGGCGTAATAGCTATAATTGTTTTGTTTTTGGTGGTTTCTTTAAAATTTATGATATACATCTTTGACTTATCACAATCTGCCTTTAAGTTATATTGTACCATTTTATTTATAGTATGAGAACCTTCTCACACACTACAGTACTTCCATTTTCCCACACCTAGCTTTTATGCTGTTGTTTTTTTACATTTTACTTTTATGTTTATTATAATATATAAAAACTCCAGACTACATTGTTATTAATTTTGTTTAACAATCAACTCTATTTTAAAGGGATTTAAAAAACAAGAGGAAGTAATTTTAAATATTTTACTCATATAGTTACCATTTCCAGTGTTCTTTATTTTTTTGTGTAGATTCACATTTCTGTCAGATATCATATTTTTGTGTGTGTAAATAACTTTCTGTAGCATTTCACATAGTGAGGGTTGTTTGGTGATGAATTCTATCAATTTTTATATTTCTTGAAATTTATTTTGCCCTTGTTTTTGGATGATATTTTCTCTAGGTACAGAATTCTAGGTTCACATTTTGTTTTTATTTCATCACTTTTAATATATTGCCCTTCTTTCTCCTTGCTTATATTTTTTCTGACAAGAAATCTATTTCTTCCTTATTTTTGATCTATATATGACATGTTCTTTTTCTCATATTGCTTTTAATATTTTTTCTTTATCATTGGTTTTGAACAATTTGATTATGATGTGTCTTGATGTAATTTTCTTTCATATTTCTCATATTAAATATCATGTTTCTCATTGGGCTTTTAGACCTGTGGGTTTATAATTTTCATAAAATTCGGAAAATATTTGCCCATTATTTCTTTAGATTTTTTTTTCTGTGCCTCTTCACTTCCGCTCCCCACTCTAATTATATACATATTAGTCCATCTGAAGTTGTCCCACAGTTTACTGATGTTCTGTTCATTTAAAAAAAAATCATTCTGTTTCATTTTGGAGAGTTGCTGTTTTGTCTTCACATTCACTCATTTTTTCATTATTGTCTAATAATCCCATTCAGTCTCTTTTTTTATCTCACACATTGTAGTTTTTGATTTCTAAATATTAGATTCTTTTTTCATATCTTCCATATTTCTACTTAACGTTTTGAACATATGGAATACATTGTAATCGCTGTCTTAATGTCACTGACTCCTAATTCTAACTCTGTCCTTTTTGAATTGGTTTTGATTTTTCTCTTCATTATGGCCCATATCACCATGTTTTTTTTTCATGTCTGGTAGTTTTTAACTGGGTGACAGATATAGTGAATCTTACCTTATTTGGATGTTGAATATTTCCACATTCCTGCACATATTCTTGAACTTTGTCGTAGGATTCAGTTAAGTTACTTGGAAATAGATTTCAGGTCTATTTCAAGATTTGTTAGACAGGACTGGAGCGGTAATCATTCTAAAGCGTACTATCCCTCACTACTCAGCAAGAATCCCATGTGGGCTCCAGTCAGTTCTCCATGAATCATGATGTTTTCTAGTCTGGCTGGTGAGAAAGACACTACTCCTGGCTCTTTGTGGACACCAGGTACTGCTACCTCTGCTTTCTTGGGGTGTTTTTCAGGTAGTTTGGCCTCAGGTAGTTTCCTCACGTGCATGCTGAGCTGTACCCATAAAAATATTTAAGGGAGATACTCCAGAGTTCTCTGTACAAAACTGTCCTTCCCGATACTCTGTCCAGAGAACTCTGGCCATCTCAGCTTCCCCTGACTTGCAGTTCCATTTTCGCAACTCAGGGTGTCCACTGGGCTTCACTGAGGTCCTACTGTCCCCACACTCTGTACTGCAGCCTGGAGTCTTTCTCAAGGCAATAATCTGGGGCAATCCTAGGGCTCACATCATTCGATTCCTGTCTCTCAGGAATCACTGTCCTTTGTTGCCAGGGCTTCAAAACTGTTGTTTACCATATTTTGTCTGCTTTTTGGCTGCTTGAGCTATGCGGGGCAAGAGTAAATCTAGTTTCTCTTACTACACTTTGCTGAAAGTGGAAGTCCTCTAAAAGAATGAATACATAACAATAACAGTAGCAACATTTGCTGAGTGTTTTTATCTAGATTACTGTTTTAGGAAGTTTGGGCTGCTATAATTGAATCTCATAAACTGGGTGACTTAAACAACAAGCATTTCTTTCTCACAGTTCCAGAAGCTGGAAGTCCAAGATCAGCATGCCAGCCTGGTTGGGTTCTGGTGAGGGCCCTCCTCCTGGTTTATAGATGGTCACCTTCTCATTGTATGCCTACCTGGAATAGAGAAAGAGGACTATCTGTCTTCCTCCTCTTCTAAGGACCCTAATCCCATTGTGTGAGGTTCACCTACATGTTCTAATTACCCTCCAAAGAGCCTACCTCTTAAAACCATCCTCTTGGGTGTTAGGGTTTCGATATATGAATTCGGAGGTGGGATGGGAACACAAACATATAGTCCATAACAATTACCTAATTTAAAATTCTTCAGCAACCCCCACAGGATTCTTCTATTATTCGTAGGAGAGGAAACTGAGGTGCAGAGAGGTTAAGTCACTTGGCCGGGGTAACACAGTTCGGAAGACTGGCTTAAGAGCCAACCAATACTTGCCCTTCTGTGTAATAATGTGGGAGGATATTTAAATAGATGTGTGTATAAGGTACAGAAATGTTCCAGAGAAAAGGAATAGAACTTTGCTGATGATGGGGAGCAGGGATGGACAGGGCTGAAGGCAAATGGAATAGAGGGAGAGAGGAAGCTTCCTGTTAGAGGTGACACCTGACCTATCATTTCTGAATGATAGGCAGTTTGGAGTCACTAAAGTTTAAGAGAAAAGAATTTAGGCCAGGCACGGTGGCACACACCTTGTATTAGTCTGTTTTCATGCTGCTGATAAAGACATACCTGGGACTGGGTAATTTATGAAGAAAAAGAGGTTTAATGGACTCGCAGTTCCACATGGCTGGGGAGGCCTTACAATCATGGCAGAAGGTGAAAGGCACGTCTTATATAGTGGCAGGCAATAGAGAATATGAGAACTAAGTGAAAAGGGAAACCCTTTACAAACAGTCAGGTCTTGTGAGACTTATTCACTACCACAGCAACAGTATGGGAGAAATTGCCCCATGATTCATTATCTCCCACTGGGCCCCTCCCACAACATGTGGGAATTATGGGAGCTATAATTCAAGATGAGATTTGGGTGAGGACACAGCCAAACCATACCATACCTGTAATCCCAGCACTCTGGGAGTCTGAGGCGGGCAGATTGCTTGAGTCCAGGAGTTCAAGACCAGCCTGGGCAACAAGACAAAACCCTGTCTCTACTAAAAATATGAACAATTTGCTGGGTGTGGTGGCGTGTGTCTGAAGTCCCAAGCTACTCAGGAGGCTGAGGTGGGAGAATCATGTGAGCCCAGGAGGTCAAGCTGCAGTGAGCTGAGATCGTGTCACTGCATTCCAGCCTGGGCAAACAGAGTGGACCTTGTCTCAAAAAAATTATAAAAATAATTGAAAAGGATTTGACTGTAGATGAGGTGTGAGAAGTAGAGGGTAGCTCACAGAAGGTCTTGAATGCCAGGGTAAAGTGCTTATCAAGGGGAAGCCATGCAGGTGTTTTAAGTAGAGTGCGGGGAGGTATATTATGAGGTTTTGGTATTAGAAAGGTGTTCTGTTGGAGAGGATAGTGTAGATTGGGAGGGAAGAGGAATGAGACCTATTAGAAAGGCTGTTCTGTTCATCTAGGCAGAAGAGATGCTGAAGGTTGTATGGAGACACCCAGGCAGAATCTTACACAGAGAAGGACCAGAGGTGAGGAATATTTGGAAGGTGGCATCAATAGGATTTGGAGACAGATAGAATTGAGAATGAGGAAGAAGGCAGACTTAGTGCTTTCAGGAGTCTGCCGGGTTACCATTTGCCAGGATGGGAAACCCAAGAGGAGGAGCGGGTTTAGCGGAGAAGAAGGAAAGTTAACTCCTTGGAGATGGCAAGTGTTTGTTGCTCTAGTCTGCCTCAGGGAGACTCTTTTCCCATCATTAAAACTGGAAGCCTGAGTTAGGTGACTGCTCTGGTCTTCCTGCTTTAATGTGCTAGGCCCTGAAGTTTCATAGCCCATTTGATTGATGCTGAAAGTCTTCAGGACTGTGTAGTTCTCTAATGTAAAGGAGGATTTCTTTGTCCACATAGTGGAATCAGTTTAAAAACTGCTGGTTTAGGGCCTGGCACATGCGGAATAAGACTCTAAAAACCCCTCAGTAGTCGTTTGCTGGAGCGCCCCGGCACTGTCATCTGTTCCCTACAGGATCTCGGTTCCTTCTCCTCTCAGTCCCATTTCTTCATCTCTTAAATGTGAAAGTGATCCTAGCCTTAGAGCAAGTGAGCATCCAGTGAGTATGTGACGATGAAATGCAATGAATACAGTGTCTCCTGCTTCTGAAGCAAAGCATCACATTTCATCTCATGTGATGATGAAATGCTTTATTGGCTGCAAATCTGATTTTTAAAGAATGTGGCATTATAATTTTAGTAGCTCCTTTGTTTTACTACAATGCATTGATAGTCAAAATTCAAATAATATAGGCATGTGTAAAGTAAAAAGTGGGAAAAAATCCCCACTCCTCAGAAATTGCTTTTGTTTAGTGTGTATCCTTTCAACCTTTTCCTGTGTATAAACAAATAGAGCTATGACACACAGAACTGTTTTTCTTTAAAAACATGGGATTATACTACCCATTCTTTAGCCTTCATTTTCTCCCATTGAATGTGTCTAGGACATCGTGCCATGTCAGTGCTGCACCGTAGTATTTCATTGTATGAATGCATTATGACTTTAAAAATCATCACCCTGTTGATGGACATTTAGGCATTCCCTTATTTTTTGGTTGAACAAATGATGTGGAATATCCTCACATGCCTTTATACGCCCGTGCCAGCTCTCCTTTGGATAGATATCTCAAAGTGGAATTGATATACTAAAGAATTTAGTACATTGACATTTTTGACAGGTGAAAGCCAAACACAGGGCTTTATTAGAGGTAGTGTACTCAATCCTGAGGGCAAAAAAATGTCTGACAGTGTCTCAGAAGTGAGGTCTCAGAGGTGTGTGCATGCGAGGGCTTTGCTCTGTGATTCCTGGCTACAACAGGAGGAAGTGTGAGTTTTGGTAAAACAACTGAAAGCCTGACACTTTGCAGGTTATTTCTCACATTAATTAGGATTAAGTTTATTTCATTAAAGAAAGAGGGAGATCCACATTACCCTGCTCTTCATTTGCAAAACAGGTATTCAAATATGATCAGCAGGTGGCACCACGTGGAAGCAAGCGGGATTCTTAGTGAAAATTTTTGTGAAGAGTCGAGGCGGATACAGCCTTTCTTTCCAATTTTAGCAGATGGCCAATAAAAAAATTCCTTAGAGTTTATTTTGCATATGGTCTTCCATCTGGGTATTTGAGAAAAGTACAGTTTTGTTATCAAAACAGTATTTATTATGGTGAAAGAGTTTGTATTTCTCAGCAGAAGAATTTTTCTCTGAATATAGCCAAAAACCTGTTCAATAATGTTTTGCAGTTTCTTGGAGGGAAGCAGCAAGCACGAGATTCTTTCATTTTCCTCTCCAGTTACCACCCCAAGTTAGCGTTTATAGATTCAGCTCCTCAAGACCGAATGAAGTGCATTATTTGCAAAAACCCCCAGAGAACAATGTTCTCCACTGGGTTTAGGAACCAGGAAAACGTGGCGTTATAAGTGGGTCAGGGTCAAGGCAGAAAGAAAACTCGCAGTGTGAAGTGTATATTCTTTGTCCTGACTCCACACTTATCGAATAACCTTCCGGTAAATGGATTACTTGCATCATTTTCCTTCCTGTAGACAGTGTACTGGTTTGACTGACTTTGGGTAATCCAACGAATGGCTTATCAAAACGATGCAGTTAAACTCCTGCACATGCCTTGTAGAGAGCTCTTAACCACCTTGGCAGCTACACTTCTCTCCATTTCTGAACTCTTGCTCCTGGTTCCTTCCATATTCAGCCTTTTATTAGATACTCAGTGGCATCAAGACCTCTCTTACCCTGACCGCCTTTCTTTTTGCATAGAGCACCATCTTCATTCTTTGTACCCCCTCCACTTCCAAGCTGCTGCTTTTCATCTGACAATTTTGTCATTTTTCAGACCCCCGCTCAGCTTTTATTTTCTCTAGAAGCCTACTCTGACCCCCACATCTGGAGCAAGTTCTCAACAGCACCTTGTTGTTTTTCTTTTCATGGTACTTATGCTAATCACACTGTCTAGTGACTACCTGTTTAATTACCTTCCTTTACTACTGTAAGTTCCACAAGGGGAGTGACCAGATGGATCTCATTCATCATTATCTCCCCTGTGCCTATTACAGTGCCTGGCCCACAGTAGGGACTCACGCATATTTGCCAAATTGAGTTGCAAATTAATGTGCATATGCTGTGGTTTACTTTTTATTGTCTCTTGTGAATTTAGTCATTAAAAGTTAGCCTTTTTGAGACCAGGGGTATCAGCAGGACCCAGCCTGTCACTTCACAACAGGGTGGGCCAGACTGGGACCATGAGAAACTTACCGAAGTGATGCCATCCAGTGGGAGTGCCAGGTGGTCACCAGCCAGCCTTTCCCTGGTGATGACCCAACCTTCAGCCACACACCTCGCCCTAACACATCCGCAGCAGGGCTGGGAACTGACATGGAGAACACAATGTCTTCTGCCTCTGAAGCATGGCATCCCCAGAGGCCGATGCAGTGGCCCTGGGTTCTGGCGCATAACTAGTAAAAGAGGAAAGACAGAAGTGAGGGGACTCCAGCTGTCAGAAGGCAGATGATTCAGAGCGACTTGCAGGGCCGCTATAGGAGTCATCATGATTTCACCTCCCCATCTGCTTCCAGTGTTACTTCCTTTGCTTCCAAAATTAGAACTTCGCCTCCTGCTCGGATATATCATGCTATTCTTGTGCCCCTTGCTTAACAGTTCATTTTGTTTACTGGGAAAACAATATCATCCGGAAACTTTTCCTTTCTGGAAAACATACTTAGATCCTGTTCATCAGGAGGTCCTTTTAAACAGCCCAGGTGATAACTGGCATCTGTGTTGTGCTTGCAGTTTACCAAGCGATTTATATATATATGACCTCTTTTATCTTCACGCAGTTTGGGAAGGTATCATGATCTCCAATTTACAAATGAGGACATAAAGGTTCAGAATCACAGCTACTTGCTCCTGGTTATACAACTGCTGGTGTACTCAGATATTCTTATGTGGTTTAGTGCAGTCAGTTCCTGAGGCCCACTAAGTGCCAAGTGCTAAGGATACAAAACAAGTTAGAGCCGGGCGCAGTGGCTCAAGCCTGTAATCCCAGCACTGTGGGAGGCCGAGGCGGGTGGATCACGAGGTCAAGAGATCGAGACCATCCTGGTCAACATGGTGAAACCCCATCTCTACTAAAAATACAAAAAATTAGCTGGGCATGGTGGCGTGTGCCTGTAATCCCAGCGACTCAGGAGGCTGGGGCAGGAGAATTGCCTGAACCCGGGAGGCGGAGGTTGCGGTGAGCCGAGATCGTGCCATTGCACTCCAGCCTGGGTAACAAGAGCGAAACTCCATCTCAAAAACAAACAAACAAACAAACAAAAAAAAAAGTTAGAAATCTCCTAGCCCTCAGGATTTCTGGAATAGAAGGGCGATCATCTGTTCATCCAGTTGGACATTTATAGGCTTTATATTCCATTGTCTTTCCACTACATCATGTTTTTATTCATCATCTTATAGATGAGGAAGCTGAGATTCAGAGAGTTGAGTAACTTGCCCACAGTCCCATGGCCTATAGGTTCATGGAGCCGGGACTAGGACCCACATCTTCTGACTCTGTCACAATTTCCTTTAGTGTGAACAAATATTTACTAAGTGCCTTTTATATTTCCAGCACTGGCAGAGTTGGGAGTCAGACAAAACATGTAGCCTTGGCTTCCAGTGAAGGGTCCTGCTTAGCAGAGGAGGCGGATGGTCCATGCTGGGATGGAATTAAACACAGGCACTGTGGAAACCAGCGTAACATGGAGTGGGAAAGGTGGGAAGGTGGAGAAGTCAGGAAAAGTTCCTATGCAGTCATTTCAAGTGAAATGAAACACTGAACTGGAGTCAGGAGACCCTAGGTTCAAGTCTTTAGATTTTATTATTTTATTTTTATTTTTTTGAGACAGTTTTACTGTATCTCCCAGGATGGAGTGTGGCGGTACGATCTCAGCTCACTGCAACCTCTGCCTCCTGGGTTCAAGCAATTCTGCTACCTCAGCCTCCTGAGTAGCTGGCATTATAGGCCTGCGCCACCATGCCTGGCTAATTTTTGTATTTTTAGTAGAGACAGGGTTTCGCCATGTTGGCCAGGCTGGTCTCGAACTCTTGGCCTCAAGTGATCTGCCCGCCTCTGCTTCCCAAAGTACTGGGATTATAGGCATGAGCCACCGTGCCTGTCCTTTGGTTCAAGTCATGACTTCACCTCTTTACTGGTTATGAAACCCTGGCCAAGTCATCTAGCCTTCCCCCACCCACCAAGGCTTCTTCAATGCCTCTTCTGCAAAAGGAGAAGTTTATAGCTATTCGCTAAGATCCCTTTCTTCTAATCTTTTGTGATTCCATGGGTTTGGCTTTCTTGGACTTCCATAAAATTCTTCATTGGAGTTAAAATTCCGCACAGATTTCTGCTGCCAGGGTTTCAGTTGGAGCACAAAGGGCCTTATGTAATCCATCATCTTGCTACTGCTGGGGTCAGTGTAGCCTGGGGCTCAGCATAGCAGCCAATAATGAAGGCTGCAATACAGCTGCCTCTGTGGGGATAGCTGTGGCCACCCCCGGGCAATTGCAATTCCTTTACCTGTGCTCCATCTGCTCCCAGGTGAGGAACTAAAGCTGCATCTGCACATTCCTTGCCGAGTATCCCTGTGGTGTGATTGGCTGGGGCTAGCAGATATTGGCTAAGCCAAGACATCCTTCCTGTTGGCTCCTTGTGAAGGCCATTCAGAAAGATTCATATCTATCAAGGTTCTCATACTTCTTGGCTGTTGCCCTTGCCCGCATTTCTTCTGCTGGGAGACCCTTCCTGCTCTTCTCCACTGCACAAGCCTTTGCTATGTATCCTTGTTCAGAGTTGATGTCTCCAAATCTGTGAAGGCCTTTTCTGATACCTCCTTGCCTACTCCACCTCTTATGCCCCTGCTGCCTTGATTATGGGACAGTTGACTGCTCTGTCCTCTGATCCCAATGCTGTACTCTCTCAATTATAGGACCCTAAAATACTGTATTTGCAGTGTTCCAGGTTGAGAGACAGTGAGGCAAGAATTTGGGGTCAGAATAGACTTAGGTTGAAATCCTTTCTTCATGAGTTCCTAAGTGTGTCCCTTGGGTAAGTTATACTCTGAGCCTCAGTTTCCTCATCTGCAGCATCCTAGGTTTGCTATGAGAATCACGCTGTATCCCCTCACTAAGTGGACATTTACTTATCTGCATTCCCCGTTAAACTGGCGGTCCCTTGAGGAACTGGAATCTGGTCAGATTTATTTCTGCTCTCTAGTCCCTGACACAAAGGGGAACTTCAGGCATATATGTGAAATGAATGAATATTAAAAAAGGATTTGCAGTTTCAAATTGGATTCTAAGCTGGGTTTAGAATGCTTTGGGGCATTTCTGGCTTTTTGAAAATGTGGAACTGAATGTATTTTAATTTTTAATAAAAATCTGATCTTCAGATGAATTATCTCATATGATGAGAGATCATTCAGGAGAAGAAAAGAGCTAGGACTTCTTTTTGACTGAATTGAATTGTATCCCAGTTTGGTGCTTAACTTAGGGCGCGCGCGTCTGTGTGTGTGTGTGTGTGTGTGTGTGTGTGTGTGTGTGTGTGTGTGTGTGTATGCCCCCCCCACCCTGTCACCAGAGACAGTCCTGTGCAGTAACACTTCTAATGCTAGGAGCTTATTGTTTAATTTTCTAAACTTTGTTTTGCCCCCAAAATACATTTAATGTCTTAAATCACAACTATTACAATCTTTCTCCTTTGCTGTACTGATTTATTATGTGGAATTTTGAGATGAATGTGATCATTAGAGGGCTGCTGCTTTAATGTGCTTCCCCTCCCCGCCCCCCATGGTAAGCTTTTAAAAAGAAAAAGAGAAGTAAACATTTTTCTGGGAGGGACTATTTTAAAGGTCAAGAAAACCTTGCTTCCCCAAAGGAAGTAAAAGGTCATCTTTCACCCTTCAATTTTTATCCTTTCATTTCATTTTTCAAAAGTTCTTAGTGATGTCACCTGAGTCACTTGACTAGAGATGTCTAATTTTCTACAAGAAAATAGTAGAGCCAATCTTGACTTCAATGCCTATTTCAAAAGGAAATTATAAAAATTGCCCTGCCTCTACCCTCTTTCCCTATCTCCAAAGAAATAAAGAAATCTCTCCTATTCTGTTTCTTGTTCAACTTCTTTTCTGTATAATTGCATCTTGGATGGGTTCTAATGAAAGGCAAAGCAAAGTAGAGATTTGAATTTAGAAAGGTGGTATAATCAAATTTTCTGGTCTTGCTAATGAAAGGATCCTCCTATCCTTTCCCCTCATCCAAAGATACACCCTCTTCCCCCACCTTCCTTCTGAAATTAACCCTGTACATTTGCTAGAAGGATGAGAAGAATAAGATAAAAGGATGTGTTTGGCTAGAATATATCTATAACAGTTATTCTCTGTGTGTTTAGACCTAAGAATCCCTTCCACTTTCTTTTAGCTTTTTATTTTGACATAATTTTAGACTTACTGATAATTTTTAAGAATAATACAAATAATTTCTACATACCCTCCATGCAACCCCAGATGTTAACATTTACATCTGCTGTCTCTCTCCTTTTTGAGCGTATGTTGCCTACGCGATGTTCCTACATGTAACCCTTACCACTTCTGTATATTTTTCTGAAGTATAAAGGCACTTTCTTTTATAACCAGTGTCATTATCAAAATCATGAAATCAACAGCTATCTGGTATTATCATTTTCAGAATTTATTCAGATTTTAAAATTATAATTTTTTAATATATTTACCTGTGTTATTTAAAACACACACTAGTTATGGGGTATACGTCATGTGCTCTGGCTATAATAGTGAATACATTATATACATTTTTTTTCTTATTTAATTCTCCCATTATACCTATAAGATAGATACTCTTATTACCTCCATTTTGTAAATAAGGAGAAGAAAATAAGGCTGTATTAGTCTATTTTTATGCTACTGATAAAGACATACCCAAGACTTATTAGGAAAAAGAGTTTTAATGGACTTATAGTTTCATGAGGCTGAGGAGGCCTCACGATCATGGTAGAAGGCAAAAGGTACGTCTTATGTGGCGGCAGGCAAGAGAGAATGAGGCCAAGAGAAATGGGAAACCCCTTATAAAACCGTCAGATCTCATGAGGCTTATTCACTACCACAAGAACAGTGTGGGAAAAACCACCCCGATGATTCAATTATCTCCCACCAGGTCCCTGCCATGACATGTGAGAATTATGGGAGCTACAATTCAAGATGCGATTTGAGTGGGGACACAGCCAAACCACATCAAAGGCTTGGAGAGTTAAGTGCCATGCCCAAGCTTATGCATTCCTCTCTGGGTGCTTAGCAGGTACTAACAACCATTAAGTGGCAGATCTTGCTTTGAATCATGACCTGTCAGACACTGAAAGCCATATTTTTAACTATCATGTAAACTGATATTTCTGCAACTCTGATTTTGAGGAAATTTTGGCAGATTTCGGTTCTAGAGAGAATTATCTTGGAAATAAGCAATTAAATGTAAACAGGTATTATATGAAATATTCAAATGCCCATGGAAAGCTGTCCCTCAATTTTTGTCAAGACAGTTAATAATACTATATGTGAATGCTTGTTTTTGTAGCATTATTACTAATGGTTAGATGTCCATCCACGTGCAGAGGTTGGCAAACTTCCTGTAAAAGCCAGATAGTAACTCTTTTCAGTTTTGTGGGTCATAGAGTCTCTGTCATAATTACTCAGACATAGACCATCCATATGTAAATGAGTATGGATGTGTTTCAAGAAAACTTTTTTTTACAAAACAGGCCGTGGTGTACTGGAACCATGCTCCAAAGTTTGCCAGCCCCTGAGATAGAGGGCTAAAATCATCTCACTTCATTGAGGAGGCTCTAGAAAGGCGCTACAATTGCAGGAAGAAAAAATAGATGTATTTTCATTTTAAGCAATACCTGAATCTCATCTTTATAAAAGGAAGAAGTCGACATGGTTTTCATTTTCACTTAATACAACTTTCATTTCGTGTCAGTTGTATTAAATGATGATTAAGAAGAAAGGGACTTGTGTTAAATGATAAAGATAATTTATAAGGAAGAATGTCTGACCTGTCAGATTAACTAAATATTGGAAGGCACTTCAGAGGCAATATTAGTACATGAAATAATGTTAAGAAGAACATAGTAAAGCTCAATACTAGTCCGTCTATACAGATTTAATGACTACCTAGGATACAATTTCTCTTGGAGAAATACAAAGCTAAAGAGGAAAGGTAAAGAAAAGAAACAAATATTAGAGAATTAAATGTATTTAGTTTATGGGAAATTATTTATTAAAATTATTTCTATACAGTAGCCATCTCTAGAGATAGCAAAGAAGAAAATAGATCAGCCTTCATGGACTGGATTTAGGTATCTAACTATCTGAAATCATGGAATGGATTCATATAAACTCTTAAAATTAGTACATCTCTATTATGCTATAGTTTTATGAAGCAGACACTAAAATGACTGTGTATGTATGTGGATACAAAGTCATATATATATTTTAAACTTTAAAGTCATGTATATGTACAATGTTCATTCTCTCTTCTCTGGATGGTATATAGTATTACATATATGTGCATATGTATGTTCTGTGTGTATATCTACTCATATATGTATAGTGTTTATATAGTAAATGTGGTGTTTATGTACACATTTTGGTATATATAGTACAGGTAGTTTATATATACATATATATAATATGTCTACATATATATACTATACAGAGAATAGAGAATAATATGCACAGATAAATATTTATGCATCATTCATTTATTAAATTTTCACATCAAAAGGTAACATAAAAAAGGTAATATCAAAAAATTGGTGAAGTTAACAGTGAGTAGATATTAAAATTTTTTTAAATTTTAATAAATTTATATTTTTATTGTTTACTTAATGAAATTATTTTGTTATGTTAAAATAAATGTTTGACAAAAATTATATGTATTTATCATGTACAACATGTTGTTTTGAAATATGCATACATTATGGAATGGCTAAATTGAGCTAATGAACATACAGATTACCTGTACAGGTATTGATCGACTTACGACCTATGCAATGTACGACCATTCGACTTTACGACCACAATCGCTAGCCACGACTGCTCCGCGTCTGGCAGTGCAAACATTGCCCAGCTGAGCGTACGACAGTGCGGACCAGTTTCTGGCAGCACTACCATCTCCGCGTGCATGTAGCCTACTCAGCTTATGACCAAATCGTGTTACGACCGGTCTGTCGGAACCAAACGCGGTCGTAAGTCGAGCACTAGCTGTATATCATTTTCATTTGTGGTGAGAACACATAATATCTACTCTCTTAACAGCAATTTTCAAGAATACAAAACATTGTTATTAACTATACTATATTGTACAATAGATCTCTTGAACCTATTCCTCGAATCTGACTGAAATGGTGTATCCTTTGATAATATCCCCCAACAGCTCTAGCCCCTGGTAGCCATCATTCTATTCTCTACTTTTTTTTTTTTTTTGAGATGGAGTTTCACCCTGTCTCCAGGCTGGAATACAGTGGCCCGATCTCAGTTCACTGCAACCTCCGCCTCCTGGGTTCAAATTATTCTTCTGCCTCTATGTGTTCAACTTGTTTAGATTCCATAGATAAGTAAGATTGTGCAGTATTCGTCTTTCTTTGCCTGGCTTATTTCACTTAACGTTCTTCAGGTTCATCCATGTTGTTGCAAATGACAGGATTTCCTTCTTTCTTAAGGCTGAACTGTATTCCATTGTGTATATATGCCACAGTTTCTTTATTCGTTCATCTGTGATGGACACAGGTGGCTATCGTGAATCATGCTGCAGTAAGCACGGGAGCACGGATCTCTCTTCATCATACTGGTTTCATTTCCTTTGGATAAAAAGCCAGTAGGATTTCTGGATCACACTGGGTAGTTCTATTTTTAATTTTTTTGTTTTCCATAATAGCTTTACTAATTTACATTCCCACCAACAGTGTGCAAAGGTTCCCCTTCCTCCACATCATCTCCAACATGGTGTCTTTTTGATAATAGCTGATGTCTTTTTGATGATAGCTGTTCTAACAGGTGTGAAGTGATAGCTCATTGGGTTATTAATTTGCAATTCTCTGATGACTAGTAATTCTGAGCATTTTTTCTTTAATATATATTTTATTGCACTTTAGGTTCTGGGGTACATGAGAAGAACATGCAGGATTCTTGCATAGGTACATACATGAGAATGTGCTTTGTTGCCTCTATCCCCATCACCTATATCTGGCATTTCTCCCTATGTTCTCCCTCCCCAACTCCATACCCCTCCTGTCCCTCCCCTAGTCCCCCCACAGCAGACCTCAGTGTGTGATGCTCCCCTCCCTGTGTTCATGTGTTCTCATTGTTCAACACCTGCCTATGAGTGAGAACATGCGGTGTTTGGCTTTCTTTTCTTGTGTCAGTTTGCTGAGAATGATGGTTTCCAGGTTCATCCATGTCCCTACGAAGGACACAAACTCATCATTTTTTATGGCTGCATAGTATTCCGTGGTGTATATGTGCCACATTTTCCCAGTCTAGTCTATCATCGATGGGCATTTGGGTTGGTTCCAGGTCTTTGCTATTGTAAACAGTGCTGCTATGAGCATATGTGTACATGTGTCTTTATAATAGAATGATTTTAATCCTTTGGGTATATACCCAGTAATGGGATTGCTGGGTCAAATGGAATTTCTATTTCTAGGTCCTTGAGGAATCGCCACACTGTCTTCCACAATGGTTGAACTAATTTACACTCCCACCAACAGTGTAAAAATGTTCCTATTTCTCCACATCCTCTCTAGCATCTGTTGTCTCCAGATTTTTTAAGGATTGCTGTTTTAACTGGCATGAGGTGGTATCTCAATGCAGTTTGATTTGCATTTCTCTAGTGACCAGTGATGATGAGCATTTTTTCATATGTTTGTTGGCCTCATATATGTCTTCTTTTGAAAAGTGTCTTTTCATATCCTTCTCCCACTTTTGAATGGGTCTGTTTGTTTTTTTCTTGTAAATCTGTTTTAGTTCTTTGTAGATTTTGGATATAAGTCCTTTGTCAGATGGGTAGATTGCAAAATTTTTTTCCCATTCTGTTGGTTGCTGGTTCACTCTAATGATTGTTTCTTTTGCTGTATGGAAGCTCTGGAGTTTAGTTAGATCCCATTTGTTTATTTTGGTTTTTGTTGCCAATGCTTTTGGTGTTTTAGTCATGAAATCCTTGCCTATGCCTATGTCCTGAATGGTTCTGCCTAGGTTTTCTTCTAGGGTTTTTATGGTGTTAGGTCTTATGTTTAAGTCTTGAATCCATCTGGAGTTAATTTTAGTGTAAGGTGTCAGGAAGGGGTCTAGTTTCTGCTTTCTGCACATGGCTAGCCAGTTTTCTCAACACCATTTATTAAACAGGGAATCCTTTCTCCATTTCTTGTTTTTGTCAGGTTTGTCAAAGATCAGGTGGTTGTAGATGTGTGGCGTTGCCTCTGAGGCCTCTGTTCTATTCCATTGGTCTGTATCTCTGTAGCATAGTTTGAAGTCAGGTAGTGTGATGCCTCCACCTTTGTTCTTTTTGCTTAGAACTGACTTGGCTATGTGGGCTCTCTTTTGGTTCCATATGAAGTTTAAAGTGGTTTTTTCCAGTTCTATGAAGAGGGTCATAGGTAGCCTGATGGGAATAGCATTGAATCTATAAATTACTTTGGGCAGTATGGCCATTTTCACAATATTGATTATTCCTAACCATGAGCATGGAATGTTTTTCCATCTGTTTGTGTCTTCTCTTATTTCCTTGAGCAGTGGTTTGTAGTTCTCCTTGAAGAGGTCCTTTACATCCTTTGTTAGTTGTATTCCTAGATATTTTATTCTCTTTGTAGCAATTGTGAATGGCAGTTCATTCTTGATTTGGCTCTCTTTAAGTCTGTTACTGGTGTATAGGAATGCTTGTGATTTTTTCACATTGATTTTGCCGAAGTTGCTTATCAGTTTAAGGAGATTTGGGGCTAAGATGATGGGGCCTTCTAAATATACAATCATGTTGTCCGCAAATAGACAATTTGACTTCCTCCTTTCCTAATTGAATATCCTTTATTTCTTTCTCTTGCCTGATTGCCCTGGCTAGAACTTCCAATACCATATTGAATAGGAGTGGTGACAGAGGGCATCCTTGTCTACTGCCAGATTTCAAAGGGAATGCTTCCAGTTTTTGCCTGTTCAGTATGATATTGCCTGTGGGTTTGTCATAAATAGCTTTTATTATTTTGAGATATGTTCTGTTGATACCTAGTTTATTGAGAGTTTTTAGCATAAAGGGCTGTTGAATTTTGTTGAAGGCCTTCTCTGTATCTATTGAGATAATCATGTGGTTTTTGTCTTTGGTTCTGTTTATGTGGTGAATTATGTTTATAGACTTGCATATGTTGAACCAGCCTTGCATCTCTGGGACGAAGCCTACTTGATGGTGATGGATAAGCTTTTTGATTTGCTGTTGCATTCTGTTTGCCGATATTTCATTGAAGATTTTTGCATCTATGTTCATCATGGATATTGGCCTGAAGTTTTCTTTTCTTGTTGTGACTCTGCTGGGTTTTGGTCTCAGGATGATGTTGGTCTCATAAAATGATTTGGGAAGGATTCCCTCTTTTTGGATTATTTGGAATAGTTTCAGAAGGAATGGTACCAGCTCCTCTTTGTATGTCTGGTAGAATTCAGCTGTGAACCCATCCGGACCTGGGCTTTTTTTGGTTGGTAGGCTCTAATTGCTGCCTCAGCTTCTGCCCTTGTTATTGGTCTATTCAGGGTTTTGACTTCTTCCTGGTTTAGGCTTGGGAGGGTGCAAGTGTCTAGGAATTTATCCATTTCTTCCAGGTATACTGGTTTATGTGCATAGAGTTGTTTGTAGTAATCTCTGACGGTGGTTTGTATTTCTGTGGAATCTGTGGTGGTATTCCTTTTATTGTTTTTTATTGCATCTATTTGATTCTTCTCTCTTTTCTTTTTTATTAATCTGGCTAGTGGTCTGTCTATTTTGTTGATCTTTTAAAAAAACCAGCTCCTGGATTTATTGATTTTTTGAAGGGTTTTTTATGTCTCTGTCTCCTTCAGTTCTGCTCTGATCTTAGTTATTCCTTGTCTTCTGCTAGCTTTTGAGTTTTTTTGATCTTGCCCCTCTGTCTCTTTCAATTTTGACGATAGAGTGTCGATTTTAGATCTCTCCTTCTCATGTGGGCATTTATTGCTATAAATTTTCCTCTAGAGACTGCTTTAAATGTGTCCCATTACCAAATGAGATTCTGGTAATGTTGTGTCTTTGTTCACATTGGTTTCGAAGAACATCTTTATTTCTGCCTTCATTTCATTGTTTATCCAGTCAACATTCAAGAGCCAGTTGTTCAGTTTCCATGAAGTTGTGCGGTTCTGAGTTAGTTTCTTAATCCTGAGTTCTAATTTGATTACACTGTGGTCTGAGAGACTGTTTGTTATGATTTCCATTCTTTTGCATTTGCTGAGGAGTGATTTACTTCCAATTATGTGGTCAATTTTAGAGTAGGTATGATGTGGTGCTGAGAAGAATGTATATTCTGTAGTTTTGGGGTGAAGAGTTCTGTAAATGTCTATTAGGTTTGCTTGGTCCAGATGTGAGTTCAAGTCCTAGATATCCTTGTTAATTTTCTGTCTCAGTGATCTGTCTAATATTGACAGTGGGGTGTTAAAGTCTCCCACTATTACTGTGTGGGAGTCTAAGTTTCTTTGTAGGTTGTTAAGAACTTGCTTTATGTATCTGGGTGCTCCTGTATTGGGTGCATATATATTTAGGATTGTTAGCTCTTCTTGTTGCACTGATCCTTTTACCATTATGTAATTCCCTGTTTTGTCTCTTTTGATCTTTGTTGGTTTAAAGTCTATTTTATCAGAGACTATGATTGCAACTCCTGCTTTTTTTTTTTTGCTCTCCATTTGCTTGGTAAATCTTCCTCCATCTGGCCGGTGTGTATCCTTGCATGTGAGATGGGTTTCCTGGATTCAGCGCACCGATGGGTTTTGACTTTTTATCCAATTTGCCAGTCTGTATCTTTTGATTGGGGCATTTAGCCCATTTACATTTAAGGTTAATATTATTATATGTGAATTTGATCCTGCCATTTTGATGCTAGCCAGTTGTTTTGCCCATTAGTTGATACAGTTTCTTCATTGTGTCGCTGCTCTTTACCATTTGGTACATTTTGGAGTGGCTGGTACTGGTTGTTCCTTTCTATGTTTAGTGCTTCTTTCAGGAGCTCTTGTAAGGCAGGCCTAGTGGTGATGAAATCTCTGAGCAATTGCTTGTTCGTAAAGGATTTTATTTCTCCTTCGCTTATGAAGCTTAGTTTGGCTGGATAGGAGATTCTGGGTTGAAAGTTCTTTTCTTTAAGGATGTTGAATATTGGCCCCCACTTTTCTGGCTTGTAGGGTTTCTGCTAAGAGATCTGCTGTGAGTCTGATGGACTTCCCTTTGTGGGTAACCCAACCTTTCTCTCCGGCTGCCCTTAGCATTTTTTCCTTCATTTCAACCCTGGTGAATCTGACGATTATGTGCCTTGAGGTTGCTCTTCTTGAGGAATATGTTTGTGGTGTTCTCTGTATTTCCCGGACTTGAGTATTGGCCTGTCTTGCTAGGTTGGGGAAGTTCTCCTGGATAATATCCTGAAGAGTGTTTTCCAGCTTTGATTCATTCTCTCTGTCACATTCAGATACACCTATCAAATGTATATTAGGTCTTTTCACATAATCCCATATTTCTTGGAGGCTTTGTTTGTTTCTTTTTACTCTTTTTTCTTTAATCTTGTCCTCTCATTTTCTTTCATTGAATTGATCTTCAATCTCTGATGTCCTTTCTTCTGCTTGGTCAATTCAGCTACTGAAACTTGTGTATGATTTGTGAAGTTCTCATGTTGTGTTTTTCAGCTCCATCAATTCATTCATATTCCTCTCTAAGTTGTTTATTCTCATTAGCATTTTGTCAAACCTTTTTTCAAGGTTCTTAGTTTCTTTGCATTGGGGTAGAACATGTTCTTTTAGCTCTGAGAAATTTGTTATTACCCAGCTTCTGAAGCCTGTTTCTGTCAATTCATCAGATTCATTCTCCATCCAGCCTTGTTCCCTTGCTAGTGAGGGTGTGTAGGATCTTGGAAGCCCTAAGCAGAACATACAGATGCCTCCATTGTACAGATAAGGAAACTGAGACCCAGAGAGGGAAAGAGACTGGGCTGAGTCACACAGTAAGTCAGACATTAATTAGGCCTTGAACTGAAGTCAGTACCAACAAATAACTTAGTCTTAGGGACTGGAAAGGACTTGAGAGACCATCCAGGCCACTCCCCTGCTGGGTGAATCCCGTCCACACAAGGAAAGATGGTCAGGCTCCAGCCTGTACTTAATCATCTTCAGAAATGGGCAGGTTAATATTTCTCAAGATACTTTGTCACATAATGGGACTGTTCTCATTTTCAAAATATTCTGAGTTGACACCTTTCTCCCTGTAGTCGCGTTCTTCTTTCTGTTCTCTCTAGGTGCAGTTTGGCCCTCTTGATCCCATGGGACATGCATGTGCCCTATAGACCCTATGACAACCCTTTAGAAATGCCAAAATTGGGCTTTCTTCAGTCTCTGCCATGTACTTGTCACTGAGATTATTGTGACAAACCAACCTGATGTGGTTCTTGTCTTTGTGGAGCTTTTATTACAGCAGGAAGACAAAGACTACACAAGTGTGAGCAGGTGCACTGAGGCTCACTGCCCCATGGCCTTCACAGTGTGGTGTCATGGAAAGACTGGGGCCTTGGGGCTGGCCAGGCTGCATTTGATTCCATCCATGGTGAAATGTGTGGCCTCACAGTACTGCTTTCAGTCTATCAAACTCAAATAATGACTTTCTCCTAGGGCGTTGGAAAGATGAGCAAGAGAGAGTATTAATAAGAATGCTGTATTGGGAGACCGAGGTGGGTGGATCACCTGAGGGCCGGAGTTCGAGACCAGTCTGTCCAACATGGTGAAACACCATCTCTGCTAAAAAAAAAAAAAAAAAAAAAAAATAGCTGGGTGTGGTGGTGCATGCCTGTAATCCCAGCTATTTGGGAGGCTGAGGCAGGAGAATTGTTTGAACCCAGGAGGCGAAGGTTGCAGTGAGGCGAAGGTTGCAGTGAGCCGAGATGGCCCCATTGCACTCCATCCTGGGCAACAAGCATGAAAGTCAGTCTCAAAATAAAAAATTCTGTAAAGTATTCAGCACCGCAATGCTCAATGCTTAGCTTCTTTCTCTTTCTGTTTCCTTCCCCCAGTCTGATATGCTTGGAGCATCTTCCACAAAGGACTTAAAGCTCAGGATAAAATGATTTATCACAGGAAAATCAGCCAGATTTACCTCTGCTGCTCTTGAATTTCACCCTTTGGTTAGATAACCATGAGATACTTTAAACTTTATACAGGCAAAACACAAACAAGGAACGCATGTGTACAGCTAGTGCTCGACTTACGATCACGATTGGTTCCGACAGACTGGTCGTAACACGATTTGGTCATAAGTTGAGTAGGCTATATGCATGCGGAGATGGTAGTGCTGCCGGAAGCTGGTCCGCACTGTCATACGCCCAGCTGGGTAACGTTTGCACTGCCAGACGCGGAGCAGTCGTGGCTAGCGATTGTGGTTGTAAAGTCGAATGGTCGTAAGTTGCATAGGTCGTAAGTCGATCAATACCTGTATTTCAATTAAAGTTGAAGGCAAAAAAGTAAATGATCTCACAGATTAATTGCTATAATGTTATACTATATATTGACTAATGTCACCATTGACTAACATCACCTTATCACCATATCTTATATATTGACATTACAATCAGTCCACATTATTAGTCTGAATATGTATGAGTGCCTATTGGTGTTCCCCAAGTACATTATAATTTTAAAAGCATTCCCTGACCACGCAAGTCTGGAAAATGCTGAACCAGAGAGGTTTTATGATAATCTCTATTTGACAGATGAAGATATTGATGCTACTGAGTAACACATACCTTGCAATTTCTTGAACATATTTCTTCTGTGGCTGTTCAGTTGATGGTATTCTATCTTGACATCCTGAAACAGCTGTCCTGTCGAGATTGTAACATAGCTGTTCTGTCTTTGTGAATCATAGGTGAGGTTTCTCTGAGCAGGGTGGACTTTGCAATGTGAGTTGGCAGGGAGGCTCGACAGGCTGGGGATCTCTTAAAACTGAGCCTGCAGGGAATCTGGATGTTTTCCCAGGGGATGGGGAAACATTGCCTCTGCCATCTAAGGGCAAACTAAAGAGCGCTGTCATGCTGTGATGAGAGTATCTTGTAAACACAATTATCAAGTTGCATGCTCTTCTCTGTTTATTTCCCTTCTGCTCTCCTTGAGTCATTAATAAAATCTTAAAAGCTGTGTCAGACCAGGCGCAGTGGCTCACGCCTATATTCCCAGCACTTTGGGAGGCTGAGGTGGGGGGGATCACTAGGTGAGGAGTTCAAGACCAGCCTGGCCAACTCGGTGAAACCCCATTTCTTACTAAAAATACAAAAATTAGCTGGGCATGGTAGCGTGTTCCTGTAGTCCCAGCACTCAGGAGACTGAGGCAGGAGAATTGCTTGAACTGGGACCTGGGAGGTAGAGGTTGCAGGGAGCTGAGATCACACCACTGCAGTGCAGCCTGGGCTACAGAGCAAGA
>NW_016107624.1:2185884-2195143 GCF_001604975.1 Cebus imitator | reverse complement strand
AAAAAAAAAAAAAAAAAAAAAAGCTGTGTCCATGGCTACAGGGGCCTAATGAAAGACTCGGGGCCCAGGTGTTGTCCAGAACATTAAAGGGCATCAAAACTTCCCTCCCTGTCCTAAGCCTGTTGTGGTGGTGGTAACGGCTAGTGAAATATCTCCAAAGGGAAAGTAAATTTGGGAGAGCATTCAGGGCACCTGATTCCCCAAAGAGACTTCCAGTGCCCCTCTCTGACTTATTAAGGAAGCAGGGAGGTTTCCTTGCAAATGACGGATCACCCAAGTGAAGTGACTGGCCAGAGGTCAGGAAGTGGGTTCCAGGCTAACATTTCCTGCAAGGGGGCTTAGCCGAAGGTCTTGTTGTCCTGTGGCCACGTGATGCCATTGAAATGAAAGGGGGGAAAACAGGCAGTGTTGATTTAAGGAAACGTGGCTTCTGTAGCTGGCCTAAGGTGGCACAGTAGGAGTTCCTTTGTAAAAACTCAGCGCAGCTTGGCTTCCAGCCAGCATGCTCATTTGGAGCACCCCAGAGCTTCAGGGTGATCAAAGGCACGTACGAGTAATTCCTTACATGTCAACACCTTCATGCTTCTCCTTGAAATTCAAACCAGCAGTTGAAATCCAGAGGCTTGCAGGAGATCCTGTTCTCACTCTCATGGTGTAAATGATCAGACTGAGCGTCCATTCCTGGGTCAGGGCAGCCAAGTGCCCCAGCCAGGCTCTCCGAGTGGCTGGGTGTGTGTTTAAAATGATCCCCTTGGTGTGTCGGCTTCCAGCCAGTTCTCTTTAGAGGTCAGCGCTGTTGCCCAGAAGCACCAGCTCTGCACTGCTGTCTTTGCCCACCCTCCACTTGTGAACCTGACCCAAGCATAGGCTGTGTTGCTGGGACTTAGGGTGAGTGTCCACCTTGGCGAGCTTGGCCCCTGAAGTCGGCTCAGCTTCCCTGTCCTGCCTGCTCTTGCTCTTCATGATTCCCACCCCCTGCCTTTTGGCTCACCACCTCCTGTGTGACTGGCAGATCACCTGGCTTCACTCAGTCTCAATCCTTATTTGTAACATTATTAAAAACAGTGTTGCAGCTGGGTACAGTGGCTCACCTCTGTAATCCCAGTACTTTGGGAGGCTTAGGCAGATCACCTGAGGTCAGGAGTTCAAGACCAGCCTGGCCAACATGGGGAAACCCCATCTCTACTAAAAATACAAAAATTGGCCAGGCATGGTGGTAGTCTGTCATGCCAGCTACTCGGGAGGCTGAGGCAGGAGAATTGCTTGAACCCAGGAGGCGGAGGTTGTGGTGAGCCGAGATCGCACCATTGCGCTCCAGCCTGGGTAACAAGAGCGAAACTCCGTCTCAAAAAAAAAAAAAAAAAAAAAAAAAAAAAAAAAAAAAAAAAAAAAAAAAAAAAAAAAAAAAAAAAAAAAAAAAACACCCAGTATTAGATTTCTCATAGCTTAGCTGTGGAGATAAAGTGAAATAACTATTGTAAGGCATATCATAGGTTCCATAAATGGTAGTTGTTATAATTGTGTGTTATTAATAACATTTTAAAGTGTTATCAGAAAGGGGTCCCAATCCAGACCCCAAGAGGGGGTTCTTAGATCTTGTGCAAGAAAGAATTCAGGGCAAGTTCGTAGAATAAAGTGAAAGCAAGTTTATTACGAAAGTAGACAAAAGAATGGCTGCTCTATAGACACAGCAGCCCTGATGGCTGCTGGTGGCCCATTGTACAGCTATTTCTTGATTACATGATAAACAAAGGGTGGATTATTCATGCCTCCCCTTTTTAGACCATGTAGGGTAACTTCCTGATATTGCCATGACATTTGTAAACTGTCATGGCGCTGGTGGGAGTGTAGCAGTGAGGACGACCAGAGGTCATTCTTGTCGCCATCTTGGTCGTGGTTGGTTTCAGCTGGCTTCTTTACTGCAAGCTGTCTTATCAGCAAGGTCTTTATGACCTGTACCTTGTGTTGACCTCCTATCTCATCCTGTGACTTAGAATGCCTTCACCTTCTAGGAATGCAGCCTAGTAGGTTTTAGCCTCATTTTACTCAGATCCTATTCAAGATGGAGTTGCTCTAGTTCAAATGCCTCTGATAAAAGTATTGAGATACATTAATACTCTCAGTAATGTATTTAGGGCTGTGAGCATTCCTCTAGGAGCTGATATATGGACTTGAAGATGATATGATTTAGCAGAAAAAGCGTGGCCTTTGGAAATTTGAACACACACCCACGTTCAGATCCTGGCTCCCCAGGGTATAAAATGTGTAACCTTGGGGAAATAAATTACCCTTTAAATCTCAGTTTCCTTGCCTGTTTTGGGGGTGGGTGGGTAATAATAGTAGTGTTAGGTTGAATCACTTGCAAATGTGTATGGTGGGGGGGAGTGTGTGTGTGTGTGTGTGTGTGTGTGTGTGTAGCTGGGTTTGACTTATAAAAATGTCAGTTTAATGTGGATCACCCTTTAATGCCTATCTCACAGGGTTGCTTATTAGAATGGAAAATAATGTATGAGCAGTGCCCAGCACAGAGACCCTGTACTGCATTCTCTCAGATCACCTAGGAAGCTATTGCAGCAATTCACGTGAGAAATGCTGAGATGATTGAGGGACTGTAAGGTGTATTCAGATGTGGAAATGTCAATTTGGTGACTGGGTGGGGGGTGGATGACGTGGGAGACCCAAGAGAGGTATGCTCCAGAGATAGAGAGTGGGGAGTTATTTGCTTTCGGGGCATACTTTAACCGGAGTCCAGGGAGTGGTTGGAATCACTCAGGATTAGCGTTCGAAAGAATGTCACCTGTGATCCTGGATAGAACATGACAGCATTGAACAAAATGAGACAGAGGCAGGTTCCCATAAGCATTTGCTGAGTCCCCCTCCATTAATGCTCTTCCTGTGCTAGCTGGGGACAGAGAGGGCAGGAAAATTGAGGGATGAGGGCAATATTGCCCCTGCCTTCAAGGACTTAGCAGTGAGTATAGTTAACTCTGCTTCTTTTTTTAGGGTCTTGGAATATGGGAAAAAATCTCCAGTTACAAAGTCTAAAAATGAAAATTCTGGGTCAGATACAATGGCTTATGCCCATAATCCCAGTACTTTCGGAGGCTGAGGCAGGAGGACTGCTTGAGCCCAGGAGTTAGAGACCAGCCTGGGCAACAGAGCAAGATCCTGTCTCTACAGCAGCAACAACAACAACAACAACAAAAAACAAATAAATAAGTCAATGAAAATGCTGTTACCTGTCTTGTAGGATTAGATCTCATGTATACATATTGAGGCGCCTAGTGCAGTGCCAGGCACTGATCAGTGCTGCAATTGCTCCATACTGCAATTGATCAATACTGCTAGTTTAGCCAAAGAGCACTGGGAGGGAGGGCACCTTGTCTGAGTGCTGCAAAATAAGACATTGATATTCTTGCATTAAAAAAAAAAGTTTAGGCTGGTCGCGATGGCTCAGGCCTGTAATCTCAGCACTCTGGGAGGCCTTGGCAGGCGGATCATGAGATCAGGAGTTCGAGACCAGCCTGGTCAACATGGTGAAACCTCCGTCTCTACTAAAAATACAGAAATTAGCTGGGCGTGGTGGCAGGTGCCTGTAATCCCAGCTTCTCGGGAGGCACAATTATCACTTGAACCTGGAAGGCGGAGGTTGCAGTGAGCTGAGATCATACCGCTGCGCTCCAGCCTGGGTGACAGAGTGAGACCTTTTCTCAAAAAAGAAAAAAAAAAAAGTTTAATGTGTAAATTATGGCAGGAATGCAAAGGACATAGGACTGTGGTGTGGGAAAGGAAGAAAAGCTAGGCCCAGTGATCCGAAGCGCCTTTGACTATAACCAGTTGTATTCCTTCAGAAGTGAGCTGAAGATTATTTAGCCAGTTCATTAGCAAGAAATCCTCACTATCAAAAAAACAATTTTAGCTGCAAGGGGAGCTTACTCAGCAGTGCAGTCTTATGTTCCAGGTGGGCTCAGCTGTGATGCCTTCTGGGCTCTCAGTAGGAGACTTGGGGAAGGAGAATGAGGCTGTGGGCCAGGGAGATGAGGCAGGACATGGGCTGGACACTGATGGGGTGGCCCCAGGAGTTGGGAAATGAGAGGCTGACACCCAGGTGGACCCAGGAAATGGCTGAGGATCAGGAGACAGGTCCCAGTCACCCAAGGGTGAGCACTGGAAGACAGGTAGGCAGGCACTGAGACTCTGGCCAAGTAGGTTGAGATGAGCCTCACCTGGAAATCTGGTAGCCTAGGAGGATGACCAGGAAACCAAGGCAGGCTAAGACAAATAAGATGAAATACTAGAAGTAGCACCGTGAGAGAGAGTAAGTCTACAGCTAGGAAGTGGCTGAGCTGAGATCTGAACCCAGCTCTGCCTGACTCCAAAGCCCACTCCCTCTCTGCTGCTGCTCCTCTCAGACATCCAGTGTGTGGACTCAGTGGAGGTAAAGGGAAGCTGCATTCTGAGGGCCCCCAGCCATGCCAGGGTCACCCAGGGCCCTTAGGAAGCTAGGCTTTAGGCCAAGCAAGCCGGGCCTTGGACCCACATGGTAGGGGAATTAGGTGGGGCTGGACAGAGGCTGGCTGGGACTGCACTGTGGGGAAGGAGCGGGGAGGCCAGGCAGGGCTGGCGTGCCAGGCTGTGTCCTCACTCCCCTCAGCTCCAGTAGTTCGGGGCAGGGTGTGAGAAGTGACCTAAGAGGCACATGGACAGTCTCACAGTACGACTGGGCCCTTCCTGTTAAACAGGTTTCAATGTCCCAGGCGTGTTCTAGAGGAGCTTTTTGGTTGTTCGCTAATGATGGGTAGATTACGGCCCACAGAAGGCTGCTGGGCTCCAAAAGCAGAGTCCATTAAGTTGCATTGGCAGCAGGCTGGCATTGGGGTAAAGCATGCGGAGAGGCTGTTCCTTGCCCCTCGAGCTTCCTGAGCAGAAGCACCAGCTGCCTTGATGCGCCGTGTGATGCTGTGTCCGCCTCCACAGTGAACTTGAGAACATCTGCAAAGAAAGGGCAGCATGGCGCAGAACTGATGCTTTGGTTCCACCTTCGAGCTAGGTGACTGTAGATTTCTCAATGGACACTGTGGGCCTCAATTTCCTTGTTCTCCGTAGAGTGGAGGGCTGGCAATTACATGGAGTAATATCTTTGCAGAGCATCAAAATTTATAATAGCAGCAAACAAATGTATTCAGAATGAGAATGAGAGAGAGAGTACTTATTCCAAGGTTTCTTCTGAAAGACCTCTTCAGATGCCTGTGTTACTTATGGTAGAAAGAGCTTAGGGTTGGAAATCAGAAGATTTAATGTTTTATTTACGTTGGTAGAAAAGTAATTGCAGTTTTCACATACTTTCAATGGCAAAACCGCAATTACCTTTGCACCAGCCTAATAGTTCTGGTTGTGGTACTGGCTGTGTGGCCTTGGGCAAGTCTCCTTGCCCCGTGGCCTCAGTTTCTTTGTTTATAAAGTATGTGCATGTGCTTGCATGTGTGTACTTGTGTATGCATGTGTGTGTGCACGTGTGTGTGTGTGTAGCTATGTGTGTATGTAGCTATGTGTGTGTGTGTCGTGATAAGTCTTTCCTGGGCCTCGAAGGGCTGATCAGGAAGATAGGGGGAAGCTCCACGTGGAGAAGGACTTTGGGAAGGAAAAGATGTCTATAGAGGGTTGCAGGCCAGGAAAGTAACTTCCCACGGGACCACAGATGATGGGCAGGAGCTTTACAGGCAAAGAAGACGCAGGAGGCTGGTGGAGGCCACAGGGAAGCCAGTGTAAAGGCATCGAGGTGAGAAAGAGGACGGGAGGGAAGGGCAGGAAGGAGATGCCAGGGTGCGCTGGTGCTGGCTACCAAGGAAGGGAGGACCATCCAGGCCGTACGAGGAGTGCACGCGAGGGGTCAGCCCCAACTCCTTGGGGGTAATTGATGCCAGTGCCCCAGTAAACTCAGGACACCTCATCAGCGATAGGCTGAACAGGGTTGCTTTCTTTGCCGCTTAGATTTTCTTAACTGGAAGTGTTCCAAAGCCAGAGAGTGGTGAAAATGTTTGACCGCACGGTGGCAGGTACGCCTCCTTTCCACCGTCCTGTGGTTCCGCGCTCACCGAGAGCTGAGAGGTCCATGTGGATACCTGTGCTCCAGTTCAAGGTATGCTCCATCTGAGTTTAGAGTCTGAGTCTCATCCTTGCCAGACAGCAGCTCTTGTTCTTTCTAAGCTTGGGAGAGTTGTTGTATCAGAATTCATCATCTGTAGGAGCTATCGGACAACCAGGCCTAGTTCCGATGAACAGTAAAGGGCTTGCGGAATATTATAAAGTCCTACACTAGCTCTGTGGCTGGAATTGTGCAAATAATACTCATTTGATGAAGTTAATTCCTCCTCACCTTGTCCCCACTTTCCTCCAATGAGACCTGCTCCTCTCCCTGCAGTCCCTAAATCTGTTCATGATACCATCACTCCTCCCCAGACTGCTAAAGCCCCAAACCATGAGCTCACCCATGACCGTTTCCTCTCTCCCCTTTCACAACTGTCCAGTCACCAGGTGCCTGATTCTACCTCTTCTCTCAGCTCCCCATTTCAACCCTGTTGTCCCTGACCCAGCTCAGGCCTTCGGACCTTCAATAGCCTCGGGACCTTCCTGTACCTGCTCTCATTCCTTCCAAATGGACTTCCTCCTGGGTGCCCTGGTGATGTGGGTGCATGTCACTGGCCAGCTGACACTCCATCCTTTGCCTGCAGATCAAGTGTAAATACAAGAGTGTTCTGTGGTCTGTCCTGCCTGTTCCAGCCTCTGGCTCCCAGGTGCACTCTCCTTCCTCTCTATCCTGTCTCTGGGTAATCTGGCCCATTGCGAGGGCCTTGGCCATCCTGAGGGGCCTGACGACCCCAGATCTCTCTCCCAAGCTCCAGACACATGTTTCCCAGGGACCGCAAACCTCTCCAGGCACATGCCCTCCAGGGTCCTCTGTCCAGCTCATCTTCCCCCTGCCTCCCCCCAACCTTTCCTCCTCCCCGTATTGTTTTTTGTTTGTTTTTGAGATGGAGTCTCACTCGATTGCCCAGGCTGGATTGCAGTGGCACAATCTCTGCTCACTGCAACTTCTGCCTCCTGGGTTCAAGCGATTCTTCTGCCTCAGCCTCCTGAGTAGCTGGGATTACAGGCTGGTGCCACCACGCCTGGCTAATTTTTTTTTGTATTTTTAGTAGGGGTTTCACCATGTTGGCCAGGATGGTCTCAATCTCCTGACCTCATGATCCGCCTGCCTCAGCCTCCCAAGGTGCCAGGATTACAGGCGTGAGCCACCGCGCCCAGCCTCCTCCCCCTCTTATACTCCCTGTGACTCCCTGGACATCGGGCAGTGATCCTGTATGCTCCTGTCTCCCTCTCCCAGTCACTCAGCTTTGTTGATTTTAGCTCCAAAATATTTCCAAACCTCTCTCCTTCTGTCTGACTTCACGGCCAGCCTCACTTTAGGCTTTTCCTCTCTGACTCAGACCATCCACCCACTTGGGTACATTTTCTATGTGACAGCCTCAGGCACCTTCCCATAGTCCACATCTAATTAAGCTGCTCTCTTCTCAAAACCTTTCAGAGTCTCCATCATTTTAGGACATTACTCAAATTCCCTAAAACAATATTCGAGGGCCTTCCCTATGAGGCCCTTACCTCTGAGCTAGGCTTGATCTTCCTCCACCCCTTTTTCTCATACATCCCTCATTCATTCTGGCATGGGCTCTGGAATCTGCCTGCCTGGGTTCAAATCCTGGCCTTGTGACCTATTGGCTGTGTAACCTTTGACAAGTTACCTGACATCTCTGGGCCTCCCTCTCCTTATCTGTAAAATAGGATTGTTGTGAGGATTAAGTGAGATAATACCTCCAAAGTGCTTAGAACAGTGCCTGACCCATTATAAGCACTCAGTAAGTATACGCTAATGTTATTATTATTATTGGTGGTGGTGGTGTTATCTGGCCCCTGCCGATCTCACTAGTGGGGTTTCCATGTGCACACCCCTCCTCCCACTTTTTGTTCTCCTGCCATTGGAACTATGTGCAGTTTCTCAGAAGTGTCCTGCCAGCTCCTGCCTTCATCTCCCAGCACTGGAGCAGCACATCATCTGCTCAAGTTCTTCCTCTCTGCCTCCCTGCTCTATCCCCCACTCTGCCCCAACAGCCCATTCTTGCCCTTTCCATCTGGCCCTAGGTGACCTCACTACAGACTGCCTTCCATCTTAACTGAACTCAAAAATTGCCTTGAACATTGAGGTAGGAATTTGTCCTAGGTACCAGGCTCATACCCCTAAGGCTAGCAGGGGCTGGCCCTGCCTCCTGTCTGGCATGCACTGTGTGACATTGATTTTGTCTACCAGGGGCTTGTTTTTGCCTGAGATCTGCAGCATGTGCCTGTGACATCAAAGGTCTGAGTTGCTAAGATTGGATGCAAATCCACCTGAGTGACAAAGGGCTGCCCTAACTGGGTTTGACTTCCCCAGTATTGCAGACACAGACAGTATTTCTTCAGAAATTGGCTTCTTACCTGCCCCTCACTGCTAAAAATGTTTTGGGGCTTGATATTCCAGTTGCTGAATTTCTCCTTCCAAATATTTTAGCTTGCTTCCTCCAAATGCCCTGCTGATTTCCTCAAATGCATCATAAATCTCAGATCCAAATCTCCTCCTCTTTTAGATCATCCCAATGTGCTGATCCCAACAGCACAGTGGGAACTCTCCAGCGTGATGAATGCCACTTGTGTGTTTGTAACACAGCCCTCAACTGTAGTGCTGTTGAGATAAATCATGGGTCAGCACTTGCTCTCTGGCAGAAGCCAGGGACCTTAGTGTGTCCCCTTTATTTTATAGGTGAGTACAACAAAGCCCAGAAAGTTAGGTGACTTTCTCGAGGCCACACAGAAACAATTGGGACTAAAATTCAGGTTTTCTGTTTTTCACCATGGTACTATTTCTAACTTACCAAAAGCTATGACTTAAAAATTTTTAAGCTATGACTTAAAAATTGGCCAGGCACAGTGGCTCATGCCTGTAATCCCAGAACTTTGGGAGGCTGAGGCAGGTGAATCATTTGAGGTCAGGAGTTCGAGACCAGCCTGGCCAACATGGCGAAACCCTGTCTCTACGTGGTGGTGTGTGCCGTAATCCTGGCTACTTGGGAGGCTGAGGCAGGAGAATTGCTTGAACCCAGAAGGCAGAGGTTGCAGTGAACCAAGATTGCACCACTGCACTCCATCCTGGGAAACAGACTCAGTCTCA
>NW_016107624.1:2160114-2185838 GCF_001604975.1 Cebus imitator | reverse complement strand
AAAATTAAAGATTAATTTTAAGATTGTGGTAAAATATAAATGACAAAATTTATCAGATTAACCATTTTTAAATGTGCATCGCATATATGTTAAGTGTACAGTGGAATTAAGCATATTCACATTTTTGTGTAACCATCATCCATCCATCTCCAGAATTTTTTTCATTTTGTAAAACTGCAGCTTTGTACCCATTAAACACTAACTCGCCATTCCCTCCAACCCCAACCCCTGGAAAACACCATTGTAATTCCTGTCTCTGAATTTGACTGCTCCAGTCACCTCATAGAAGTACACTCTTACAGTATTTGTCTTTTGGGGTCCAGTTTATTTCTCTTAGCATAGTATCCTCAGAATACTCTCGTTTTGTGCCATGTGTGAGAATTTTCTTCCTTCTTAAGGCTGAATAATATTTCGCTTGTAGTGGTGTTTCTTTAAGACCGTTTTAATATCTTAATAGAATATCGTACTGCTTTGTAGTATTGGAATTTTGAACCGAGACTTTCCCAGTAGCGTTTTCTAAATGCCCACTAGGGGGCAGTAAAAACCACATAAATTTTTCAACAGGCCAAAGTAGTGCCAGGTAATTAGGCCACTACCTCCTCTGTGTATCTCTTTCAGCCATCTGTGTATACAGTTACAAGGTAATGGACTTCAGGTCCAACAGTGGCTTTGGTTAAAACTAGAGATACCGTCAGTCGTAGCCTAAGTGCAAGTCTTCCTCACACTCCGGCTAACATCTGTGCAGAACACCTCATTGAATATGTTGGTTTCAGATGGTATCTTAATTCATTTAGTCCAACAATTCTCAGACAGAGTGCACATCAGAATCACCTGTGGTGATTTTTTCCAAAATACACATGACCAGGTCTCATTCCAGATCAATTAAATCAGAATTGCTGAGGCTGGGGCTGAGGTACGTGGATGATATTTTCATTCTGGTCCGTCACTTCTTTTTAGGAGCCAATGTGTTACTTTTTAACTTTAATAACTGCTGGGAAAGGGTCATTCTTGAATAAACCTCAGAGGAGAGTAAATATGAATTCTGAAAAATGTTTCTCTTTTAGGTGGAAGGGTCTAGTGGCTATGGGAACCACGTTCTGAACAATTGTGAGGGTTTCCTATAGAGCCAGGCACCCAGCCAGAAGCTTTGAAACTGGGGCAGTCTGGCTAACTCAGGGTCTACAGATACAGTTCCTGGATGGCCATACTCAGGGCTAAAATCTTTAGGGTGGGCAGAGCACAGACATCAGTATTGTCTAATATATTAGGAGGAACTTTCCTATAGTAAGAAGAGGAAAAAGAGATATTCAATTTTATCTTAGAGGTGAAAATGGAACCATGAACTTGAGGTGGGGTCAGGAGACCTAGGTTCTCATGCTGACCATCCTACTGGCCAGTTATGAGACCCAAGGGAAGTCATGTTGGCTCTCGGAGCCTCAATTTCCTCCTTGAATTTTGAGAGCACTGGGTGATGTTGATCTCTGAAGATTCTTCTATTTCTAAAATTTCAATGACTCTATGAGTTTTAATAATCTTGATTTGTATGGCACTATTTTGGCAAAGAGCAGAAGTATTCAGGAATCCAGTGAGTAGCTGAGACTATTGATCATGTAGTTTAATTTATTTAAGGCATATACATGGAATTCAAAGGGAAAAATATTGCTCTGGATAATCTATTGAACTGTTAGTATCTTCGCCATAGCAAAAGCTTTCCAGAGGGAAAAATTCCCCATCAGTGCAAACCTGACATTTTTCACTTCCTGATCCATAGCTGCCATTTGTCCAGCATGCTTATATTTACTGTAAAGGCTGAGTGTACAAATGCTTTGGATGAATATTAAGTAACTACATAAACGTCAAGGTCACAGTTGCAAGAAAGCCTTGGTGGAAGGCCCTGGGAGGCTTGCATTGATCTCTTGTGAAGTTCCACTCTTGAATCCTGCTGACAGGGGCAAACAATTGATGTGGACCATTATTAAGGCTTTAAGTGTTTCTCCGTTGTTAAAGATCTTTTACAAGCCTGGAATAACTGATAGTGCCCAAGGAATTGGCAAAAGCTTCATTTAGAAATATAGGCTGGTCAAAGAGAGAAGTGCAACCGCGAGTGCAGTTGTCCTGGGTTGGGCTTACACAGCAAAGGTGGAGGGCTGAGAGGAGTCCCTCACTGGGGCACCTGCCAACTCAGCCTGCCAGGCACTGCTCTCAGATTTCAGAGGGAAACTTTCACGCAAGAAGCTGCAGAGAGGATGGCTCCCTCTTTGAAATCCATCCTTACGTTTCCTCCAGCTTCTCTCTCCTGGTGAAAACCTCCTCTCCTGCCATTTCAGTCCATCCACTCTCCATAGCTGCAGGAAGCATCTCACCAGCATCGGGGGCAATGGGGTGAGGATGAATTATGCAGAACCACAGGTCCAGACCGACTATCTGGATGGTCAGGTGCCCAGATAGTTAATTATATGAGCGTTCTGCTGACCTGGAGCTGGGAGGAGAGCAAATACTGCAGACGACAGGATCTTGTTTGAAAAAGATCTCAACAGATGGAAGGACTGGTCAGGTCTACCAGATGAAGTTAAGAAGGGGCGTAAACATGAAACAGACATTTCCTGTGCACTAGCTCTGTGTGTGGTATTGCACTTGGTCCTTTGCATGTTTCAGTCTATTTCATCCTTACAATGACATAATGAGAGTAGGTGTCTATATCCCCATTTCTGAAGTGAGGAAACCAAGACATGGTGGGATAGAGGAAGGTCTGAGGGCTTTAGTCATCAATTTAGATTCCAATCCCAATTCTAATCCCATTAGCTGGCAAGTCACTTCATCTTCTTTTATTTTCATTTTTCTTTGAGACAAAGTTTTACTCTTGTTGCCCAGGCTGGAGTGCAGTGGTGCAATCTCTGCTCACTGCAACCTCCGCCTCCTGGGTTCAAGCAATTCTCCTGCCTCAGCCTCCCGAGTAGCTGGGATTATAGGTGCCTGCCACCACACCCAGCTAATTTTTTGTATTTTTAGTAGAGATGGGGTTTCACCATGTTAGGCAGGCTGGTCTCGAACTCCTGACCTCAGGTGATTCACCTGCCTTGGCCTCCCAAAGTGCTGGGATTACAGGCGTGAGCTACTGCACCTGGTCAAGCCACTTCATCTTCTAAAAAGAGCGACAGCCAGGCTTTGGACTGTCTTTTATTTGTCAGATTCTAGGTACTTAGTCTCTTGCATTTATTATTGCATTTAATTCTCAAAACAACCTTACTCCTATTTCGTAGATGGAAAGGGTGTAGATAACTTAAGTCACTTGCCCAAGGCCCAGGATAAGGAGCAGAGCCAGTGTCTAAGCCCAGGCCATCTGACTCCAACACCCGTGCTCTTAGCAACTGCTGTACCCTCTCTGTTCCCTACATGAAAAGGCACAACCATATTTCTGGTGAGGGTTAGATGAGCTAATTAGGTAAGTGCCTGATATAATGCTCACGGGAGCTCATAAATGATATTAGCTCACCATCATCATTATTCTCAGCACTATTATTAGTTACATGACCTGTTCAAGGTGGAAGCTAATAACTGGCAAAACAGGATTTGAACCCAGGTCTTGTGACTGCCAATCCATTTCACAAGAGAGCTCTGTCTCACTCTGGAGCACAAGACGGGGGCCAATCCTGATGTCACGATCTCAGTACCTTGTGCAGTGTCGTCTGCATGGAAGATGCTCGGCACATGGTCAGATCGGCAGGGACCATCTTGTCACCCACTCATCACACATTTGCTAAGGCCTTGCTCTGTGCTAGGGATCCAGAGGGAAAAGAATATAATGTCAGCCATCCTTTTTTCCCCCTTCCAGGTTCGAATGGTGAAAGATGATGACCCTTCCTGGAAGCCCACTTTTATTGTGAAACCTGATGGTGGTTGTCAGGGTGACGGAATCTACCTCATTAAAGACCCCAGTGACATCCGCCTGGCAGGGACCCTCCAGAGCAGGCCGGCGGTGGTCCAGGAGTACATCTGCAAACCTCTCCTTATCGACAAGCTCAAGTTTGATATTCGTCTGTATGTCTTACTCAAGTCCTTAGACCCCTTAGAGATTTATATAGCCAAAGACGGACTCTCCAGGTTTTGTACTGAGCCATATCAGGAGCCCACCCCCAAAAACCTGCACCACATCTTTATGCACTTAACCAACTATTCCCTGAACATCCACAGCGGCAACTTCATCCATTCAGACAGTACTAGCACAGGCAGCAAAAGGACTTTTTCCAGCATCCTTTGTAGACTGTCTTCCAAAGGCGTTGACATCAAGAAGGTCTGGTCTGACATCATCTCCCTGGTGATAAAGACTGTCATCGCGCTGACTCCAGAGCTCAAGGTCTTCTACCAGTCAGACATCCCCACGGGGAGGCCGGGCCCCACATGCTTCCAGGTAACCAGTTCTCAGCCTGCGTTTCAGCCTTGACCAGCCTCAAGAGGGCTCTCTGGCTTTGTGTGGGATGCGTGGTGGGGTGGGGTGGGCAGAGGAGGGGACCGGAGCGGTGGCGCTGTGGGCTTTGGTGTTAAACCTGGGCCCAATTTCCAGCTTTCTGTTTGCTAGCTGTGTGACTTGGGGCAAGCTGCTTCCCTTCTGTTACCTGTAAAATGAAATGAAGAATATCTATCTTGAAAGGTTCTTGTAAGAATTAAATGAGATAACATGCATAAAGCAGAGTTTTACATTCATTCGTTTACTCATTTATTCATTCATTTACTCATTCTACAACTTTTGCCACATGCTTAGAGGGGTCAGGCATTGTCCCGGGTTCTATTGAGACAGTAAGTCAGGGCCCTGCTGGCTGACGCATAGAGTCTGTTGTGAGAGATGGATAATTTAAAAAGCAATGATTGTAAAGGGTTACAAGTGCTAGAATAGAATAGGAAACGTCTGAGGTGCTGTGAGATGGTGGAGCCATGCCACATTCTCTGGGCAGGCGTGGCATGTTCAGGGAAGGCTTCCCAGAAGAAACAACAGTCAAACTGGAACCTGGAGTGACAGTTAGTCGGAGCAGGAGAGACTGGGTAAGGGTGAGGGAGACACAGGGCTCCAGGTGGAAATGCGCTGGAGCCAGAGACGTGAGCGGGAAGCATGAGGAGCTGGTGGAGGTTCAGTTTGGTTGCCGGGTGGGGTGTAAGGCAGAGATGTCAGGGGAGATGAGGGAAGGTGAGATGGGAAAGGAAGGTAGGAACTGTCTCACGGAGAGCCTGGGCATGGGGGGTCGAGTCCCTGGAGAATTTTAAGCAGGGGAAAGATGCACCCAGATTTGCATGTTATAAAGAACAGCATACCGGCAGGGTAGAGAATACACTGAGGCAAGTCTGGAAGTGGGGAGGTCCCTAGGAGACAGTTGCTTTCACAGAAGCTGGAGAGGATGCTGGTTGGGACTGGGAAGGTTGTGGTGCAGGTGGGGGGAATAGACAGATTTGGGTGCCAGGGAAGGAGCTAGAAAGGCTCAACTTGGTGACTGAATGAGGCTGGAGAGAGATGACAGATGGTGGCAGTGAGGGCAGGAGGGACTGAGACTAACGTGCAGGTGGCTTGGGTACTTGCATGGATGGATAGAGGCCCCTGGAAGAGGACCAGGCTGTTGGGAGATGGTTGGGAGTTGGACCTGAAGTACCTATAAGGCATGCAAGTGGAGAGATTGAGGGGACAATTGGATATTTGGAGTTTGGAGCTTGGATTTCAGGAGACAGAGGTCTGGGTTGGGACAGTGATGGGAACTCATGGGCAGATGGTGACCCAAGAGGGTGACGAGAGGACTGAGAAGATACCTGTGGGCACCACTGTTTAACTAAGGGACAGGCAGGGAAGGGAGAGGGAGCCAGAAAAGGAGGCCAAGAAGGAGTGTCTTGAGATAAATACCAGAGAAAGACCCTGGAATGCCAAGGAAGAGGTGCTTGGAGAAGCAGGCAGGGGTTGGCGCATCCAATGCTGCTGAGATGCCAGGCAAAACCAGCACTGAAACTGTCCACTCCATCCACAAGGGGTTGACTGGCGACAGAGAGAATTGTCTTCAGCAGAGCAATGGAGCCAGAGTCTGGTGGACTCAGAGTGTGGGAGCGAAGGAAATGAGGAATGAGGCTGGAACCTTCTTACAGGACATTCAGCTGTGACAGTGCGGGGTGGGGAGACGTGGCATCCAGACACTCCAAAGGCACACACACTTTCCTGCCCCCAGATCAATCCGTGTGGGAGGAGAAGAAAGGAAGGGACAGCTCTGGGACCCTCTCCATCTAATTCTTAAAGTTATTTTGTAGCACTTGATAGATATGAAAAAAGAATACATGGAACATATTTGTAAGCCATGAAGCCAAACAACAAAATGATCATCCCAAACCCTCCTCCCAGCCCAAGACCTCCAGCCAGTGTGTTTCTCCCCAGAACCAGGTCCCTGCCCAGCCCTGGGGTAAACATCACCCTGAATTTTATATTTATTATTTCCTTGCTTTAGAAAATGCTTTCATTAGGCGTGAATCCCTAAACAATGTATTATTTTGTTTTGCTTGTTTTTGAGTTTTATAAAAATGCTGTTATAAAGTATGGAGCCTTCTGCAACATTCTTTTCCGCTACACGTAAGGTTTCAAAGGTCCACCCATGCTGGTGGGGATCGTGGGCACTGTCTCGTTTGCACTCTTGTAGATTCCATTGTGAACATGCACAATTTATTATCAGTTCTTCTGTCAAGGAGCATTTGGGTTATTTCTAGTTCTCGGCAGGTGGGTAACAGGTCTCTTGGGACAAGAAGGGAGAAGGAAGGGAGTGGGGCAGTGTCTCTAGTGGATGGGGCATTCATTCAACAGCAGAAGAGGAGGCTGGTCCCAAAGTGCAGCCCTAAACCCAGAGAGGCCACCCTAGGGGCTGGGCACCAGTCAGCAGGATTTCCAGACGGGCTGGCGGGACCCTTTGGAGGGGAATTCAGGCCAGGATTAGTACCAGGAGGGGGTAATTGCCATCCAGAGATCTGTCCTGAGAAACTTAGACCCCTGGCCTTTGGTTCCCAGGGAGGATGGACAGCTCAGCCATCAGGTAGGTGGTTTAAAATATTAGAAAGATGAAAAAGGCAGAACTTAGAGGTAGGACCAGAGAAAACAAGTCCTGACCTAAGCCAGCAAAAAGTTAGGGTCAAGGAGATAAGTTGCAACGTGGACACACGTCCAGGGGTCATCCCGGGGGACCTTGTGGTCACATCTGTTTGACAATGACAGCTATTCCAGGAGTATCATGTGGGCCCAGCAGGCAGAGCCAAGCCACAGAGCCCTGGCTTGGACCGAGTGGCAGGGTGGAGGGCCAGGCTGCTTGTTTTGCTACTCGTCTTGCTATGGACAGACCACATGGGGCAGCCATCGGTGGGGCCCAAGCTGTGGGGAGCTGGTGGAACGGGCAGACAGGGAGGGAGCCACTGGTTTGATCAGATCATGTCTAGCAGATGGAATCACAGCCTTGGGACCATCTCCCACTGCTTGGCCACTAAATGCTTCCAGGCCTGGGTGAGAGGAGGAGCGCAGCGTGAGAGGCCGGGCGAGAGGAAACGCTCTTCCTCTTCCCAGCTGTGCCAGCTCCAGCTCGTTTCTTCACCAGGCTGAGCCTCTGCCGCTTTCTCTGTAAATCACCAATGCCCACTTCCCTGCCTGCCTTTTATTGTGAAGTAATGTAGGTGACAGCGCTTGACAGGGTATAAGCTGTTAGATATTTGGAATTTGTCTTGCCATACATTTCAGATTCCCAGTCACTGAGGGAGAAAATGGCATCCTTTTCTCCTTGTAGCCGTCTCCGACTTCATTCTTACCACTTGTAAGAACACTTTACTGGGGTCTCAAACACCAGAGCTGACTTGGAACCTAGAGATTTAGGGACCCAGTTAGGTTCTGCCATCGACTTGCTGTGTGTTCTTATATAAGTCACTTAACTTCTCTGTGCCTCTTCTTCCTTGCCTACCTCACAGGGTTGTTGTCAAATTCCAGTGAGATAAAGATTATGAATGGCTTTTCAAGCTGTAGTGTTTGGTGCAGATAGAGCACATTGCTTCTTTGCCGTACAGCCTCTCCCGCTCATTGCCTGGGCTTGGCCCAGATTGCAGTATTCCAGAACATAAACTCTAGCCAGAGAAATGACGTGTATCTTAAACATGTGACAGTGAACGCTTTTCAATCACAGCCATAATAACTACTTGGGAAATTGTGATGGCCCGAAGCAGTTGTGGGCACTGCTTGGGCTGTGGGCAGGTTTCCTGTAATCTGCTGCTGAGGAACGTGGCTGCCCTGTCATTCCAGCCTGCCCCCTGTCATTGCCTAGGTAGCTCCCAGCGACATATCCTCATGTCAGTCTTCCTGAGGGTACCAGTATGACTCTGGTTTAAACAGTGAGGCCTGCCTCAGTGTAGATGAATTATATGGCAGAAATAACACATGTGGAGGAAAGGCTTCCAGCTTAGCTTTCAAGAACGTTCTTTCCTGGTTTCATTGCTTGGTCTGTATCTTCATTTAGCTCCCTGTGTCTAATTCTCTCCTTGGCCCATGATCCTTTCCATTAGATGCTTGAAGGAGGTGCTATTCCTAAATCCTAAGATGTTTCTTCTGTTTATTCTCTCTCTTTTTTTTTTTTACCTCCCCCTTACCCTTCAGCCCAGTCACCCCAAGGGAAGAAGGTCAAGGAGCAATCCAGTGAAAGGTCAAGGGCTTGGATTTGGTTCTTAGACGGCCTGGGTTTGGCCTGGGGTTGGCACCTCTAGTTAGTCTGTTTGGCAAGTTAGCAATCGTAGCCTCAGTTTCTTTATCTGCAGTTAGAGATCAAATTTGTACGTCCCTCTCAGAAGCATCACAAGTGCAAATAAGAGCAAGGAAGAATCTTCAGCACAGCACATACCACATAGGAATCAATAAATGACAGTTTTTATGATTATTCCATTGTTTGTTTTCTGTAACCACAATAGTTCTCAAATTTGTCTATGAAGAAGTGCCCTGATGTTATAAGAAACCATGAAATATCCACATCTTAAACTTAACGGGAACACCAGTGTTCCAAGGAGCAGAGTTTGCAAACCATTTCCATAGCCTGGTATTTGTCACCCTGACCCCAGCCCCAGTCTAGCTTCACTGTACCCGCCCTGAGACTTGCAGTCTTGCAAAACAGATACCATTACTGTCTCAGACGTAATTTGTGCTTCCCATTTCTGCCCTTTGGTTCTCTTCTGTCTCGGCTGACCTGGCGTGCTCTCTCCCATTCTCGGTTTCTTAAATGTCAGTGCCCTCCAAGGTGCTACTCAAGCCCTACCTCCTAGATAAAGCCTTCTTCCAAAAACCACTTCTGATCGTTCAGCTTTTTCTTCCTTTGGGCTCTAACACGTTCCCTGGGCACTCCTGAGATGAGCCCTGAGCTAGTGTGGGCGTGTGGTTACGGATAGGACAAGGTCCCTGCCCTGAGGGTGTGCGCAGTGTAGTGGGGAGGGCTGACCCGTGAGAACTGCAGTCCCTCATAAGAAAAGCCATGAGAGGGTCCCTGTGGGATGCTGGGAGAGCCCAGAAAAGGGAGTCGTTAACTTTGCCTAACCCTGTCAGGTGAGGCTTTCCTGAGGTGGAGATGCTTAAGCTGGAGCATAAAGCATGAAGAAGGGTTTGCCGAGCAGAATGTGATAGAAGCACACCCTCCAGTTTCCCTCCTACCTCCCTGGCTGCTGCTTCTCAGCCTCTTCTTCTGGACCTGTCAGTGTTGGAGAGTCTCAGGGCTCAATCCTTTGGAAGGTGTCCCCCTATTCACAATCACTCCTAAATGATCTCACATAGCCTCATGGCTTTACGCACTAGCTCTATGCTACTGGCGCCTACGACTGTATTTCCAGTCCTGACCTTTCCTTGAGCTCCAGATTGGTGTATCCTACTGTCCACTTTAATTTTCTACTTGGATGGTTAATAACCGTCAAACACTGAACATGTCCAAAGTCGAGCTCCTGTCTTCCCTCCCAAACCTGCACTCCATCGTCTTTACTGTTTCAGTAAATGAATGATATTCAGTCAGTCACTCAGACCAAAAGCCTGAGTCATCCTTCTTTTCTCTGTTACCCTCCTTCATACCTCCAGTCCCTAAGCAACTCTTGCAAATATACTTTAGAATATTCCCAAATGTAACCACTTCTAGCCAACTCCACTGTTGCCATCCAAGTCTAGGCAGCCATCACCTCGCACTTGAATGGCTGCCATAGGCACCCTTGCTGCCTATAGCCTATTTTTCTCACTGTTGCCAAGGAGATGCTTTAAAACATAAGGTGGATTAAGTTACTTTCCTCACTCAAACCCTCCAATAGCTTTTTCATTGCACTTACAATCCTGGCTCCTTCTCATGGTCTACAAGATGCAGCGCCATCTGCCCCTTGTCCATCTGACCTCATCTTCTGCCCCTCCCTCTCACTCATTCCTTGCTGTTCTTCAGAAGTAGCCTTCATTCTTGCTTTTCCCTCTGCCTGGACTGCTCTTCCCCAGCTATTCAAATGTGATTTATTTTTATTTTTTTGACATGGTGTTTCACTCTTGTTGACTCAGGCTGCAGTGCAGTGGCACCATCTCGGCTCACTGCAACCTCCGCCTCTGGGATTCAAGCGATTCTCTTGCCTCAGCCTCCCAAGTAGCTGGGATTACAGCTACCTGCCACCACACCTGGCTAATTTTTAAAATATTTTTAGTAGAGACAAGGTTTCACCATGTTGGTCTGGCTGGTCTCGAACTCCTGACCTCAGGTGAGCCACCCTCCTCGAGTGCTGGGATTACAGATGTGAACCACTGTGCTTGACCCAAAAATGACTTATTCTCTCACTTTATTCAGCCCCTGTCCATATGTCACCTCCTGAGACTTTTGTTTCTAGTGATGAGGGAGTAACAACGACTAAATGTAACCTCCTTCTTCAAATGATTGGACTACCAGAAATATATATGAATATGTAAACGAAAGAAACGTTTTCAGGCTTTGAACCACAGATAGCTCAGCACTGTAATCTCTGGGAAAAGGTGGGGAAAAACTGAGGTGAGTCTTATGGTTGCCTCAGCTTTTCGTCTGGGGGCAATTTTTGGAATATGGACACAGAGGAGGTGAACCTAAACAGAGTCCAGTGACCTCATTGAGTTGAGGAGGTGAAGACTGAAGTTTCGGAAGGCTGAGGTGGCTGGAAGTTGTGGGGCAGAATTACAGAAGGAGCTAAGCAGGAAAAGAGCTCCAGAAAGCTGCATGGGATCTCAGTGGGTCTCTGCTGGGTCTTAAGCCGTGCATGCATGGAGTGTTAATCCACAAAGCAGGGCAAAGAATAACCAGAGAATTGATAAGCTGAAACACTTCTGGGGCTCACATAGGGCAGGGAGGCATTCGAGTGCTGAATAGTCAGAGTGAAGGGTCCGTGGTGATGGCTGGGAGCATTCAATGGAGACTCCAAAGAAGTTCTGCCGTAATGGGGAGGATTAAATCTTTTCTGGAATAAAGGTTACTCTAGACTCATCCTATTCACCTTAAGCAAAAGGCTTTGAAGACATCAGGCTGATTTGCACGTAACTGACTGCCAAAACAAAGCCCAGCACTTTAAAAGGAAGACCAAGTCCAGACACTCAGCATTGAAATATCACAATGTCCAGCATCCAATTGTAAAAAGTCTCTAAACATTCCATAAGACAGGAAAAGGTCACCTTCACCAGTGGGGAAATCTTTTAAGAGAAACAGATCCAGAAATATTAGAAATGATGAAACTAGCAGGAAAAGGATATTAAAACAGCTATTAGAACTCTATACAAAAATTTTAAGGAACATATGAGCTTAGTGAAGAGAGAAATGGAAGCTAGTGAAAAGAGCCAAATGAAACTTCTGTAACAGAAAATATAATCTCTGAGATGAAAATATCACTGGATGTGATTGACAGCAAATTAGACACTGAAGAAGAAACCATCAGTGAACTTGAAGACATAGCAATAGAATGTGTCCAAAATTAAACAGAGGAAAATGACAAGAAGAAGAAGAACAGACCCTCAGGGGACTAGGGTACAACATCAGGTGGTCTAACATATGTGTAATTGAAGTTTCAGGGCAGAAGAGAGAGGGAATCTAAAAAATATTTTTGAAGAAATAATGGCTAAAATTTCCAAATTTGAAAAAAAGCTATAAACTCACAATCTAAGAAGCTCAAGACATTCCAAATAAAATACACACACACTACCCCCAAATTATAATCTACACTGTTGGAAAACCAATGATGATCAGAAAATCTGAAAAGCAGTCAGAAAGGAAAGGCACACTACGTTCAGAAGAACAAAGAATAACCACAACGTTCTCATCAGAAACTGTTCTGCTCTCACCACTCCTATTCAATATAGTACTGGAAGCTCTAGCCAGAGCAATCAGGCAAGAAAAAGAAATAAAGGGTATTCAAACAGGAAAGGAGGAAGTCAAATTGTCTCTATTTGCAGATGACATGATTGTATATCTAGAAGACCCCATCGTCTCAGCCCAAAATCTCCTGAAACTGATAAGCAACTTCAGCAAAGTCTCAGGATACAAAATCAATGTGCAAAAATCACATGCATTCCTATACACCAATAACAGACTTAAAGAGAGCCAAATCAAGAAACTGTTCTGGCCAGAGACAGTGGAATGACAAACGTCTCCTCTTTAGAAAGGCCTCACTGGCCCTCCTAGGTAAATCCCCAGATGCTCCCCTCCACCCACTGTATCACACTCTGTGTTCTTACCTTGCTTTCATTATTCACTTGCTTGTGGTATGTCTCCCCTCTAAAATGTAACCTACACGAGGGTAGGAGCTTTGTCTTGTCACTGCTTTACAAGACAAAGCAGTGACACTTTACAAGTGCCAAGAACAGTTCTTGGTATTTAGTAGGTGCTCAATAAATAACTGACAAAGTAAGTAATGCCTTCAGGCAGAAAAGTATGAAGGCAGAGAGCAGTAAAGCATCCTTGAACTTCTAATGGTTCAGCACATTGAGAGCCCAAGATGTGTAGTAGCAAGTGGGAGGAGATAAACCTGGAGTGTTGACAGATGTCAGGCCATAGAGCAATTTGTAGGACATGCTGTGGGACTTGGGCTTCGTTCTGTAGGCAGGAATTTTAGGCAGAGGAGTGTTAATATTCTATTTGCACTTTAGAAAAATAGCTCCTTGTGTCGGATGAATTAGAAGAGTGAGTTTGAGAGCAGGGGAAAGGCGAGAGATGGTACAGACCTGTGGAGAATTGAAGCAGAGGGGATGGGCCAGGTCTAGAAAGCGTTTTAGTAGGTGGAGTGTGCAGGTGTTAGTGACCAGCTGGTTGTAAGGGATGAAGGGGCAAGTTTTGACTTGTGTTATTGGGTGGATAAGGAATTACAGAAAGCAAAGGAGATTTTAGAAAAAAATATGGTATATTTATTATCTGTTGCTGTGTAGCAAATTACCCCAAATCTTAGCAGCTTAAAACAACAAATATTCATTATCTCACAGTATACATGGGTCAGAATTTAGGCTTAGCTGACTTCTTCTGGCTCAAAGTCTCTCGCAAGGCTGCAGCCGACGGGTTGGCCAGGGCTGCAGCTATCTCAGGACTTAAATGGGGAGAGCTCCTCCTCCAAGCTCACTCCCGTGGCTATTGGCAGGTCTCAGCTACTGCGACTGTGGGCTAGAGAAATGAGTTCCTTGCCACCTGGGCCTCTCTTTGGGACAGCTCACAATGATATGGCCGGTGGCCTCCCTCCGAGTGAGTGAGCAAGAGAGTGAGAGAAAACACCCCAAGACAGAAGCCACAGTCTTTTTATAACCCAATATTAGAGGTGACATTTCATCATTTCTGCCCTATTCTGTGAGAAACAAGTCACTAGGTGAGGTCACACCCCATTGTGTGTGAGGGGGGATTACACAAAGGCTATGAATATCAGGAGGTAGGGATTATTAGGAACATCTTAGAGACAATGGGCCGCAGAGTGCATTTGGATACAGCGAATTTGTGGACTCTAGGACCTCCCAGTTGGGGATACTCTGGATACAGATGGAAGTGTAGCTGTGGGGCTCAGGAACTAACCTCTCTTGTTGGGATGTAGTTTGGAGCCTTTGCATGAATTTATAATTAATGGCTCAGGAATCTCCCCAACTTGATTTGAAGCTTCTAGAGGTCAGGAATGAAGGACAGATATCTTTAAATCCCCAAGGAAGCCCCTCAGGTAGGAGGTGCTCAACACATAATTGCTGATTGAATTACTTGGGGAGGCAGGATGTCACATGGTTGAAAACTCCCTCCATTTAACAATTCCTGCTCTGTTAGAGGGACTTGGAAAGAGCCTTTCCCCTTTCTAAGCTGCATGTTCCTTGTCTGCACAAAGCAGGTTTTCAAAAAAAAAAAAAGGTAAAGCTTTTTCCCTGGGAACCCCATATACCATATAGGTAAAAGGTAAAATTTGGTCTGATCTGTTTGACCTCCCCCTTGGGACCCCAAAAAGAACCCCATTTTGAAAACCACTGGACAAAGTAAATTCCTGATTTTCTGCCAACTGGGACATTCTGTGATTTTATGACAAGATCAACTCTGCATATCTCCCAGTTCTGTGATTCTGTTTATTCAGATCCATTGATGCTACATATTTTATTGAACTTTTGAAAAGAAAATCATGCATATTTCCTTGAACTTATGAAAAAATGTCATATCTGGCTTTCATTAAGCACTTTGTATGTGTCAAGCATTGTGCAAAAAAATGTATATTGCATTATCTTTATTTGATCTTATCTCTCCTACTGGAGTGTAAGGCTTTGTCTAGTTCACTGTATTTCTAGCAGCTAGGATAGTTCTTGGGACATAGAAAGCATTCAATAAGTGTTTTCTGGGCCAGGCACTGTGGCTCATACCTGTAATCCCAGCACCTTGGGAGGACAAGGCAGATGGATCACCTAAGGTCAGCAGTTCGAGACTAGCCTGGCCAACATGGTTGACCCCTAACCTGGGAGGTGGGGGTTGCAGTGAGCAGAGATGGCAGCATTGCACTCCAGCCTGGGCAGCAAGAGAGAAACTCTGTCTCAAAAAAAAATAATAATTAATTAATGATTGTTACCATTATCAACAACCCTGACAGATAGCTATTGTTATCTTCATTTTCCAGATGAGATCACTGAGGCTCAGAGTGGCTAAGCACCTTCCCTAGAGTCATCTAGCTAGTGTAAGGGATCGAGCTGGGGTTGGAGCCTAGGTCTTTCTGACTCCAAAGCATTCCTGTCCAAGACCCAGCATATTCAAAACCATGCACCCAAATTTAGGTTCTGGAAAATCTCATGCCACTGGTGAGTGCAAACCAATAGGGCTGACAAGGCTTTACTGCCCCAGCTCCCAGCATTCCCAGCTTTACATTCACAAAACCACTGGGCATTGAGCTGGGAAGAGTCCACCAGGCTGAGAAAGTAAAAAATATACCGAAAAGTAAGAGTTGATGACTAAGGATGATAAGCATCGTCACCACAGCCTGCCATTCTCTGTCGCCTCATCAACATCACATGTCTCCAACCAGGTCTGAAGTTAGACTGATGATGTCACCAGAGTCTCTAAAAGGCCTCATCACTCACTTCCACTTGTCATGTATTATTAAGCAGATCTATAATACATGTAACATTTTCTACTGAATTTCCATTTCTTTCTTTTCATGACCCAGGAAAGAAAAATAGAGTGAGGATGACTTTTCCCAACTTTTCATCCTTATTGCCCTTCATTGAAAAATAATTTCATCTTGAATCACCCCCAAAAATGGTCATTCAGTCTCTAATTTCGTTAATAAGGATGGAGCTACAGTTTAATAATTATCATTTAACCTATGCATATTCTATATAGACAAGTAAATGGATTTCCCTCATCTTTCCTCCTTGAATCCACAGAAGAGGGGAGTCTACAACCCTTTTTCTTTTTTCTCTTTATTCTCCACATTATTTTTTGAGACTTTGGGGTTCTATTAATTATGTTAGAAACTTTCTGCATTATCACTTCTGTAGCGATAACGAGAGTCCTCTGGAGAATTGGAAGTCCTTGTCGTCTGAATCAGAATTTCATTAGGGGCAGCAATCTCAAGGATGAGCAAAAGTTATCCAGATGAAGAGTTGTTTTAGGCAGAGAGAACAAGTTGCTCACGAGTGGCTGGCCCGGATTGTCGGGTCTGTAAGGAATGGAAAGAAGCCAGAGTGGCTGGAAGACAAAGCCTTACCCAAGGCAGCATCCTGGATTTGAGAGCAGGAGTGAAGCAAATGGTGTTGAAGACCTCCAACTATGCTGGGCGGTCACACAGGGCCCCTGCGCTTAGAAGGGCTCTGAGCTTGATTTAATGTGCCTACCGTGAAACTCTTCATCCTTTTTGAACAAAGGGCCCCACATTTTCATGTTGCACTAGGTCACACAAACCGTGTAGTCAGTCCTGCTTGGGTGGAAAAGCCAGCTCTGTCATTTACTAACTAGGGAGGCAGTCTCTGGGAAATCCATTGGCCTTCCTGAGATTCAGTTTCTGCTTCTGTAAAGTGGAGTGCATAATCCCTCCTTCAAATATGCTGTCATGAGGATTCAATGAGACTATGAATAATCAGGGCTTTGTATAGTAATAGGTGCCTAGTAGGTGCCTAATCAGTATTACCTTCTTCTTAACTAAGAGGGTATATCTGAATCACCTTGGGAATTTGCTTTTTTCAAAATACATTCACCTGGGTTCTGCTCTGAGCACTTCTGACTCTGTAGGGATGTGGTGGGGTTGTGTGTATTTGTTTTTTGAGACAGAATCTCATTCTGTCACCGAGGCTGAAGTGCAATGGTGCCATCTTGGCTCACTGGCAAACTCCGCCTTCTGGGTTCAAGCAATTCTCCTGCTTCAGCCTTCCAAGCAGCTGGGATTACAGGCAGGCACCACCATGCCCAGCTCATTTTTGTGTTTTTGGTAGACACAGAGTTTCGCCATGTTGGCCAGGCTGGTCTTGAACTCCTGACTTCAGGTGATCTGTTCGCCTCAGCCTCCCAAAGCGCTGGAATTACAGATGTGAGCCACCGTGCCCGGCCAACGTGGTGGTTTTGAAAGGGTTCCTTGTATGACACTGATGTACACCTCAGGTTCGCAAAAGCAGCCTTAGGTTCTCAGAGAGCTAGCTAAGAAGCCACTTAGTAAAGGATAGCAGAAGAAAAGGCAGAGGGAGAAATCGATGGACTACTGCTCATCCTCAACATAATAATAAACCTGTTAAAGAGGAAAGAGGTCATCAACTTCACAGCCCTTCAGAAGACAAAGATGGTGCTGAAATGCACTGTGGGAATTCATCCCATTATCAAGGTCCCTATAAAATTTCCTGCTGTCCATTTGCTCTGACAAGTACACCCAGAGGAAGAGGGGCTGTGGACAAGAGAAAACAGGGTCAAGGCCAAGGTTGGGGACTGAGTTTGAATTTCTTTTCAACGTAATGACCCTAATACCGCACTCAATAGAGAGAGTAATTCTGAATTGTGTTTATCCTGCCCAGATTTTAGGCTTCGACATTCTTCTAATGAAAAATCTGAAGCCTATACTACTTGAAGTAAATGCAAATCCCAGTATGAGGATCGAACATGAGCATGAAGTAAGTATGTTGAGCATTTCATTGACTATGTTGCCATACAGCTGAATATTCCTACCCTCATGCTGCTCACTTAACAGAACAAGACTGAACATTCTCAAGTTGTCATAGACAAATTGTGCTCAAGTCAAATAATTTCAGTTTTGTTGAGCTCTGAACATAGACTATTAATAACAAGACCTATCTGACCTACGGTAACTTCCCAGCATGCCATTTTTCTAATTTTTAAGGTCTGGAAACTTAGAAGCAGCTGAGCCTTCCCATCAGTTTTGACATGAACTAATTAGTTAACCTCAGGAGATGAACTAATTGAAATTCTATGAATATGATTTAGTCATGTTGACATACTTGAATCACTAAGATAAATAGTACATTTAACAGTGGTTCTATATTTCTCCCCCTCCCCCAAAAAATGCATTTTTAAAAAACTGGAAGGAAATACAACAGATATCAATATTGGGTTTAGGGGAGATTATTTGGATTATTTTAGTTTTCTCAACCCCTTTCTATATTTCTTAATTTTCTCCAGTGAGCACGTATCATTTTGATAATTAGAAAAACATAGTGCTATTTTTTCTCTTCATATATTTGGTTAATTTATAAAAGGAAATTGATCTTCTTAAAGTAGTATAAAGGAAGCCTTTAAAATTTTTCTTCTATAGATTAGGATAAGCAAAATTGAATAGTATAACCCCTGGAGCTAGCTGGAGGATTGGATGCTGATAGCCACTTGGCACCGAATCACGGTCTCCACTGTGACACAGAATCCTTACCCATTCAAGCTTTCTCCAGGGGTGTTTGAAAATGTCCCCAGCCTCGTTGATGAAGAAGTGAAAGTGGCTGTGATCAGAGACACTCTGCGCCTCATGGACCCACTCAAGAAGAAAAGGGAGAACCAGTAAGTGCTTTTTTCTGTCGTTCCTTTCTATCAGCTCTGCTTCCTAACTCTGCTTCATATCCTAAGCAGGTAAGTTCTTGGAACCTCTTACCATTGTGAGTGAGATTTACATCTTAAACAATTCTAATAAAATATCTTCATTTTATAAATATCAGCCCCCAAACAACCAGTGACTCAAATCGGGAGTAACTGACAAATGGGCTTCCGCTGATGACTTTCTATTATCTAAATCTGGAATGTCTCTTTTAAGAAGCCATGCTCCCTCAAGGATAGGCCTCCCACTTGCCTGCTATTGTTCACATAGTGCTTCTCTTTGAAATCCTCAAGCACAGGAAGAGCACAATAAAATGCAGGAGAAGAGGGCCACAGGTAACTAGGACATGGTAAGAGTTCCTTCCTTTTTATTTTCTTCATGTTTACACTCTTGCAGTATAAACTTTTCATTTCAAAATTGGCAGACCTTCCATTTAATGACAGTTCTATGATATTTACAACAGTTATAATTCTGCTTCGTCACCACCCACTCAGTGGCACATTACATTGCCTTGTTGGTGGATGTATGTGCCCCGCCCTCCCTCCGTGGAATCACCCCCGAAATGAATGATATTTCACTTGGGTATGCTGTTTGTTTTGTTTTTACCGAATTCCAGGCTCTCACAAAGTAAGGGTTGAGTACATATCATTGTGTCAGAGTTTCAGGAAGAAAAATCAAAGACAGGCATCTCAATAGCACTTCTCGTACCTCTAGACAAATCAGATTGACCGTAATGTGCGCAGACAAGTAGAGCACTTGTCAGTGATTGTTCAAGACTGGGAGGAATGCAGACTTCACCAAGCAAGTGGTGTTTTGTAGGTTCGTCTGCCAAGGCTTCTCATCACCTGGGCTCAGGCCCAAATATCACCCTATGGTAGTGCTTCTCATACTCGGCTGCATGTTAGAACCCTCTGGGCAGCTTTCAAAAATGCCAGTGGTAGGGTGCCCACTTCTAGAGGTGCTCTGCGTTGCAGGCCCGGCCACAGAAAGTTTCCCGGTTCCCTGGGTGATTCTACTGTGCAGCCAACGTTGAGTGCCACTGCCCTGCGGGAAATATTACCCTGAAGAAGTACTGGTCATGCTCTGAGTCAGTCTGGATGGCGCCTGCCCGGCTGAGTTCTCTCAAGAGTGTTCTTGACTCTGTGAGGCACAGATTGCCGTTGTTGGCAAGGCTCAGCTGAGAATGTTTACCTGTAGTTTGTAAGGGCCAATCCCACCAGGTGTGGCCTCCACTGGTGAGTGCTTCAAAGCCGCCCTCTGAGCAGCCTAGACCCGATGGCAGCCAAAGAATGTGTTTGCCAGTACATATGTATCTGTAGCTGCTTTCTTTAGCCATCTCAAAGGAAAAGCAGTGGATTAGTTGCCGTTTGGTCAGAATTACTGCAATAAAACTCATTCCTCAAAAATCTATTCTTTAATAGTTATTGGTCTCGCCAGCAGAGACTAGGTTCTGAGAAACCATATGGTACTGTCAGGAGATTTGGTAGCGGTGTGTGCCAGTATGGCATGGCAGTACAGTGTTTTTAGGATGGCCTTGACATATCGGCATTCTTAGTCCTTTGGTGGGAACAAGAAATTCAAGAGCCATTGTATGGCCTGAGTCTTTTTAAGCTCTGCCACCTAAACGTGAGGGGATAGAGGGTTCTACTGTATTTTCATTAAATGACATTGAAACAAAATCAGTTTTATTTTTTTTTTGTTCTAGTTGCTTTTCTTTATCTATACCTATATAATCCATAGGAGCTGCATTCTGTGTGATCTGTATGAGCTACAGGCCTAGAATTTAATAATAATGGAACATAAGACCATTGGGAAGGATGGGAAAGGCATTTTACAACTTATCAAGTCATAAATAGCAGCACCTCATTTTTAATTTAAAAAGCATTGACTTTATTGATAACCAGGAATAGTGAGAAGTTGGAACCTGACTTTTATTCTACTGTAAAACCATTTCATCTCATCCTCTTCTTACCTACAATGTAAAGGTATACGATAATAGCTCAATGCCATTTACTGATACTTTTTCTTAATTTCACCTTTTTTTAAAAAAAAACTCAGCAAGGATTATCCATGAAAGTACTTTGTAATGCATAAAGTGTGTTTATATATAAGGGATTATGATCATTTTGATAAATTTACCATGCAGAGGAAAAGGCTGAAATTATTCTTACCTCCTTTTTGTAGTAATGTTTCCAAATAAGTTGAAAACTTACCCAATTTATGCTGCACAGTGTTGTAGTGCTGAATCCTGTGTCTAAATCTGAGACTCTGCCACTCCAACTGCGTAAAATGGTGTCAGGTAGACTTCCAGGCTAGAAGATACCTTTACAAGCCAGGGTTTCTAGCATTTGCACAGAATCTGACCTATTTTTTTTTTTTTTTAAAAAAAACAACAAATGGAATCCCAGCCTTTCCCTTCAACTCTTTAGCAAGAGAGGGTCTGAAGTGTCTGCCCAACATTAGTTATTTCTTGAGAACAGTTTGTCAGCAAGACTGCTGAAGTGGATCTTTACTTCCCCGCACAGACTGAAGAAAAAAAGTAGATGCCCTGAACTCCTCATCTCCCCAGACTGCTCTGGACGGATGCAGAGGAGACATCAGAAGGGGCCCCAGACCTGTGTCCATGCATCGTGCATCTTTGCCACCTCTGAGTCTTGTAGCCTGGGGTCAGTTTCTTGGGGGACTGATAGTAGTCGTCAGGGGGACGAACTCGACGCTGCTACACCCACCTTGGCATAGTTGAGAGTGCCTTCTCTGGAGCTGAAGAGCCTGAGATTCCAGTCCTGACTCTCTCACCAACTGGTGTGAGTCCTTGGGGGTGCTGCATGGCTGTTTTGAGCCTCAGTATCTTTTTCTGTAAAATGGGGATAATGATGTTCAAATAAACAATGAGAGGCCAGGCGCGGTGGCTCACACCTGTAATCCCAACTCTTTGGGAGGCTGAGGTGGGCAGATTACTTGAGGTTAGGAGTTCAAGACCAGCCTGGCCAACATGGTGAAACCCATCTATACTAAAAATGCAAACATTAGCTGGGTGTGGTAGTGCATGCCTGTAATCCCAGCTACTTGGGAGGCTGAGGCACAAGAATCACTTGAACCCGGGAGGTGGAGATTGCATGAGCCAACATTGTGCCACTGTACTCCAGCCTGGGTGACAGAGTAAGACTGTGTCTCAAAAAATAAATAAAAATAAAAATAAATGAGAAAAACTTTTAATGTATAGTAGGCACTTGATAATGCTGAGTTTACTACTCAACAGTGAAGTATCTACTGGACATGAAAGAAAAAGCAATGCTTAGTTGTTGTTCTCTTTCCTGGTATACTTAAAATAGATTTTTAAAGTTTAAAACCAATAGTGTATCCTAAAAATGAAGGTGCTTGATTACTGTGGACTAGAATCGACATTGGAGCTGGTTACCAATGGAAGGTTCTGTTTCCAGGTAGCGAGATGTCACTGGCTTATATTTATTTCATGTGTTAGGAGAAATTACCTTTGGCTCCTGAAGGAGGAAAACATCTATCATATGTGAACTATTTTGGCAAAGGTAGTGTTTTGTAATATGTAGTGACTCAATTGACTTTCTTACTAGGGTTTTGTGGAGGCTCTTTAGTGACATGGTGAGGAGGAGGCTTATGGGGTGGGATTCTGGAAACATTACATAAATGGAGGTAAAATTCACGAATGATAGAATGAACCATTTAAAAGCTTACAATTCAGTGGCATTTAGTACGTTCACAAAGTTGTGCAACCATCACCGCTAGCTAGCTCCACAATGTTCTGCCACTCAAAAAGGAAACCATCAAGCAATCACTCTCCATCCCCAACCCCCTTCACCCCAAGTCCCCGGCAACCACCAGTCTGCTTTCTGTCTCTGTGGGTTTAGCTATTCTGGATATTTCATCTAAATAGAATCATACCATATGCAGTCTTTTGTGATTGGCTTCTTTCACTTACTATAATATTTTCGAAGTTCACCCTTGTTGTGGCATGTGTCAGTATTTGATTCCTTTTTACAGCTGAGTAATATTCCATAAGATGATAGACCACATTTAGTATTTGTTTGTCAGTTGATGGGCATTTGGGTGGATGCCATCTCTTTTTCAACCAGAGGAATGCTACAATTATCTATTTCATATGTTGGCACTCTACATTAGATTTATTAGATTTCTTTTGAAGAGAAGGGACTAAAGAAGTTTTCTATGAGAAGTTCTTCCTACTATGAGAAGTTTTTAGAACCCCTGTTTTCATCCAGCCTCCTCATTTATTGCTAAAAGCACATACCTTAGAACTCATCATTCTGGTCAGTGCCCTGGTTCAAGAATCTCCCTCTGAAGTATCACTGATAGAGGAGCAGCATGTGTCCTGGCAGGACTCCAGACTTGGTGTCAATCAGGCCTGGGATCATGTCCTTAATCTCTGATCATTGCACTGTGAGCTTGGTGGTCAAGTCACTTTGGTCTGATCATGTTTGTAAAATGGGAATCAAGGTACTTCCTTGGCTGGATTGTCATGGTCATGATATGAAATGACACCTATGAGAGAGCCCCATGGAATCCGAGAGCATTAGACAACAGCTAGTTCTTAGGGTCACCAGGTCATCAATCAGGCTTTCCTTTAAAATCATGCTGATGGTGACAAAAAAGTCACCAGCTCTTGAGGCAAGATGATTGAGTTGTGGATACAATGGTTCTGGCCCCCTGGGTCATACATGGGGAAGCTACGCTGGAGGGAGGTAAGAAACTTGCCCCAAGTCCCAAAACTAGTGAGAGGCAGACTTGAACTGGGCCCTGGGCCTGACTTCTACAACCGTGTTCACTGGCCATGAGGCTGCCTTGGGCTCCAGTTTCCACTTTCAATTCAAAGCTTAGCTTTGAAGATAACAACAACAACAACAACAAAATAATAAGAAGAAGAATCAATGGAAAATTTCTCCTTTTACTAAAGGTATTTGGGCAGCCTAAGTCTTTCTTTCTAAAACTTCTATCAGAGGCAGAAGTAAATAAATCGCAGTCTTGGATATTCTTAAAACAAGGTGCTTATTCCATTGATTGATTAATTTTTGGCTCCTGGGGGAACCATTTTACTAGTATTGGGTTCCTTTTCCTGAAAGTAGATATTTCAAGAAACTGGACTCCTTTCTCAAGAATCATAACCATTCAGGACCCCCGTGTAATATAAATGAAGGCAGAGACAGGCTTGGAAAAATCGGCGGGGGTTTTATTGATATTACGACGCCGCGCAATGCCTAGGAGCTGAGTTATGGACTCCTTGCCTCTTATTCAAAGGTGTATATTTGGAACATGACTTATATAAGGCCCAGAAGCCCCTTTTCCCACAGTAACATTTCACAGTCCTCTCCCAGTTTCATTTACTTCCTATCACCATAACAACCAGGTTTGCTGTAAAGAGAGGAGTCAGCCTGCCAAGCAGCTGTGGTCCTAATTCACAGGTGTTTGTCCACTAAAGGTTTTATTGGGTTCTCAGACTTTACTTCTTACCTGACTCCAAGCACATCTCTTGGGCCCTGTGCCATGTTTAGTGCCAGTGGGTGAATCCCCAAATCTGGTGGATTCTATGTAGAATCTAGAATAAAGGTGAAATAATCTCAGAGAACAGAACAAGGAATCTCCCAGTGGACTCTGTTTTGTGGCTGGGCCTCATCATGCAACCAAGGAATGTGGCTTTGTCCAATCCTGGAGAAGATTGGAGAAACGGTAATCAGAAATCTTCCAGACTCAGAACCCTGCCCCTTAAATTGGTGACACCTGTTATTGAAGTCCCCTCAAAAATAGGGAAAAGAGGTTCTTAACTATCCAGATTAAGCATGCCGTCATAAATGTAGAACATGATCTTTCTGACTGGAGAATAGATTCTTCCAGGAGAATCATCTACTATTCTGCTGAATGGCCCATTCACGTGTACTGCTGACCTTTGGTTGAAATTCTGGGCTCAACTCATTCCTGAGGTGATATGGTTAGGCTCTGTGTCCCTACCCAAATCTCATCTCGGATTGTAATCCCCACAAGACCTGGTGGGAGGTGATTGGATCATGGGGGCAGTTTCCCCCATGCTGTTCTTATGATAGCAAGTGAGTTATCATGAGATCTGATGGTTTAAAAGTATGTGGCAGTTCCCCCTTCTCTCTCTCTCTTTCCTGCCACCTTGTGAAGAAGGTCCTTGCTTCCCCTTTACCTTCCGCCATGATTGTAAGTTTCCTGAGGGCTCCCAGTCATGCTTCCTGTTAAGCCTGCAGAACTGTAAGTCAGTTAAACCTCTTCATCATAAATTACCCAGTCTCAGGTAGTTCTTTATAGCAGTGTGAAAACAGACTAATACATGAGAGTTCAATTAGGAACCCTGACCCTGCAGACAAGCACACATTGACCCCAAGCACGTTTGAAGATTTTACATAAATAAAAGTCTGGGCCACAGAAAAATGGATAGTTGCATATTTATTTGCATTTCATTTGCACCATGCGTGGATTAGAGAAACAGATATTCATTTATTTCGAGTGTTTATTGAGCACTTACTGTGTGCCGGGGAAGACTACAGAAGTGAATTAGATTGCCAGTCAGTAGGGGCAACAAGACCCATGCATCAATATCTGTAAGGTGGAATGTGCTAAGTACTGCAAGCATAAAGACAAATTGCCAAGAGAGGGAAGTGTCAGGGGGAGAGGTTATTTTCTGATGGGAAGAACTTTTAAAAACCTGACAAGGAGGTGGCACTTGAGCTGAGGTTTAAAGTATGAGTAGGATTTGATATATGAAAATGAGGGGAAGGAGGTCCCTGGAAAAGGAAACAGGAGGTCCCTGGTGAAGGAAACAAAGGCACAAGGCTCTGTTGGGGGAGCCAGGTAGGCAGGAGGGATGTGTGCATGGAGTGGATTAGGAGAGAGGAAGGTGGGAACTAGATAGGAACCCACAGCCAGAGGTTTATGGCCTTGAATGTCAAGTTAAGAAATTTGAGACCAGACATGGTGGCTCACTCCTATAATGCCAGCACTTTGGTATGCCTAGGCAGCAGGTCTTGTGAAGTCAGGACTTCAAGACCAGCCTGGCCGATATGGTGAAACCCTGTCTCTACTAAAAATACAAAAATTAGCCAAGTATGGTGGTGGGTGCCTGTAATCCCAGCTACTTGGGAGGCTGAGGCAGGAGAATCACTTGAACCCAGGAGGTAAAGGTTGCAGTGAGCTGA
>NW_016107624.1:2127319-2159977 GCF_001604975.1 Cebus imitator | reverse complement strand
TTTTTTTTTTTTTTTTGCTCTTCTCTAATGAATGTGCCACAGTCTTTATTCTGAATCCTTGGCACAATATTCAAAACCTTTTTTTCTTTCTTCCAACTTTTATTTCAGGGTCGCGGGTATATGAGCAGGTTTGTTATGGAGCTGTTTTTCTATCTGGAATGCATGAAGTCTTAAAGGGTATCTGTGATTTTGTGCCTATGTGTATTTTTTCTGGAGCAAAGGCCAGAAGTTTCATCATCTTTTCAAAAAGTGAAGAACCAAACTGTCATCCTATTATCACTGGAGGCTATAAAAAGCCACAACAACTTGTCCGAGGTTCCTGGCTTCAAGATACACTGTGTTCCCCATACCTTGAAAGGTCTCAGGTTTCAGATGATAGCAAACTAGAAAAATGTGCATACATTTTCAAATGTGAGCAGGCAGGAGATGACTAATGATAAGTGCATTATTTTATGTGCAAAAAGTAAAACCAGACAACTCTCTTCCATTTGAAAATGTATAAGCATTAAGTCAGAAGTAACCAGCAAAAGCCTTATTTGTGGGAAGTCTGTTGAGAGGGAACCATTTCCAAGACGTATGGGGAAGGTGGAATTTCCTGAGCTGATGTGAGAGTATCATTCCAGAGGGCCATTAGAGAGGAGCTGAGCCCCTCTGCCGGCAGGTAGGCACGCTTTCCCTCTTGCCGTATGTGGAGCAGATGGGAAACTAGGCAAGCATATGGCCAGCCAGTCATCATCACGGGGAAATGGCAGTGCTGAATTCTTTGTGGGCCCTTCCAAAGTTATCCCAGGTAGTGACGAGGTAGCAAATGTGTTTGGAAATTTCCTTAGGAGTTGCACCAGTGAGCCTTAAATGTTTGTGTGCTTTTAGAATCAGCAGATGTTAGCCTAGAACACAGCACACGCTGGGCTTAGGAGACCAAGGTTTTAATATCAGCGCCACTTGGTCTCAGAAAAGTCACTTAGACTTTCTTGAGTTCAGTTTCTTCATTAGGAAATAAAGGGAGTAATAGTTTCTGCTCTGCCTGGTTCACAAGGGAGTGTTTCTTTTTTCTTTTTTTTTTTTGAAATGGAGTCTTGCTCTGTCACCCAGGCTGGAGTGCAGTGGCGCGATCTTGGCTCACTGCAACCTCCATCTTGTGGGTTCAAGTGATTCTCCAGCCTTGGCCTCCTGATCAGCTGGCATTACAGGCATGTACCACCATGCTGTCTAATTTTTTTTTTTGTATTTTTAATAGAGACAGGGTTTCACCATGTTGGTTAGGCTGCTCTTGAACTCCTGACCTTGTGATCCACCCGCCTCAGCCTCCCAAAGCACTGGGATTACAGGTGTGAGCCACTGTGCCAGGCCGGGAGAGTTTCTTGAGTGTGCCTATGTATAGCATGGTGATAAATGTTCACATGTACTCCCAGTTAGTCCTCACACAGGATCTGCAGTAGGGGCTATGACTACTTCTAATTTCTAAATGAGGACACTGAGGCTTAGAGAGGTTGAGTGGCTTGGCCAAGTCCACCTGCTTACGAAAGACAGACTTAGATTTAAAGACAGGTCCATCTAGCTCTTGCCCTGCAAAAGGACTGATGGGCAGATATTCAGCACATTAAAGAGATGGGTGCCTACAAGGTGTTAGCCTTCCCTGGTTGGGTTCATGCCTATCCAAGGCTCTTTCTCTCTCTGTAAACTTTGGGGCAGGGACTCCCGTCTCTGCCTCCAAGGCCAAGTGCAAAACCCAAGCAGGTGCTTATGAGTGAGGAAGGTCTGTGGCTAGCGAGGTAGTGACTTTATTTTTAATAATGTTCACAACCAGACTGAATATAATGTAAGCCAGTGTACTAAGAAGAGTGACTTAAGGCAGGATCCCACATGACGCAAGAGAGACAGTCCCAGACAGAAAACTCCCCATATGCAGTTGTGCGTCCCAGACCTGGGAACAGGCCAAAGTTTCATGAGAAGATCAGGTGAGCCGGCTGGGCGCGGTGGCTCACGCCTGTAATCCCAGCTCTTTGGGAGGCCAAGGTGGGCAGATCACGAGTTCAAGAGATCGAGACCATCCTGGCTAACATGGTGAAACCCCGTCTCTACTAAAAATACAAAAATTAGCTAGGCATGGTGGCACATGCCTGTAGTCCCAGCTACTTGGGAGGCTGAGGCAGGAGAATCGCTTGAACCCAGGAGAAGGAGGTTGCAATGAATAGATTGAGTCATATGAAATTACCCAGAGGAGACGGTGTCTGGAATACAAGAATGGCAATGTCATATGTCTAACCTAATAGTTGGCTGGGAATGGTCAAGACAAGCTTCTTGAAGAAGGTGGGGCTTGCCTCAGCTTGGGCTTGGATAAGTAAGAATATACAAGTAGGCTTGGGAGAGGAGAGATGGTGGCAGGAAGCAGGTGACAGGGTTGGGTGGTGTTAAGGAGGCACCCGTGGTGGGTCAGGACCACCCGTCATACTTCCAAAAGGACATTTTGGGGTGGAGAAGACAGATGCTGCTTCCCTGCTGCCCATTTCTTATTTAAATGTTTTCTTCATTATAAAAGTAATGTGTGCTTATTGTAGAAAAATTGGGAAGTACTGAAAAGTGCATAGCATAACCTCTCCCTCAAAGTCAGCCACCCAGAGCTAACCTTCTTAACTTTCTACTTAATAAAAATAGTGCAATTTTTTTCTGTCAGTTGCAGTTGAAGCCATACTGTCTGTGTAATTTTGGTATGCTGTTTTTATTTTTCTCCTTTTTTTTTTTTTTTTCCCAGATGGGGTCTCACTGTCACCCAGGCTAGAGTGCAGTGGCGCAAGCTTGGCTCACTGCAACCTCTGCCTCCTGGTTTCAAGTGATTCTCCTGCCTAGCCTCCTGAGTAGCTAGAATCACAGGCATCTGCCACCACACCTGGATAATTTTTGTATTTTTAGTAGAAACAGGGTTTCACCATGTTGACCAGGCTGGTCTCAAACTGCTGACCTCAGGTGATTTGCCCGCCTTGGCTTCCCAAAGTTCTGGGATTACAGGTGTGAGCCACCATGTCTGGCCTGTTTTTCTCATTTTTATAAGGCAGTAGTTGCCCTTTCTTACTCAAAACTCTTCGTGAACTTCATTTTCATCAATGACTAGATCAGACTTTGCCTTCCTATCGGGGAATGTTCAGTTCACTTCTAGCATCTAAGCTTAAAGCTCTGTGTGCAATGAGAATGGTGTCGTAGGGTTGAGAGAGTCCCTGGGGCAGCAGGAATGGAGATCTCTGGTTTTCAATGTACGGTAGAAGAGCAGAGCAGGTGAGGGTTGGGTGTTGGGGTTGAGACTCTTGGGGTAGATCTTGGCTCTGGCATTTGTCACCATAAATGGGGCAGAGACTCCCACTCTCTGTACTTTGGTTTTTTTCGATCCATAAAAGGGAGTTTTCAGTTGGATGTTTTTAAACCTGCAAAGCAATGAGAAGTTCTTAATTTGGAGAGAGGGAATATGTTGCTTATTCCTAAGAAAGTATTTGTCATGGAAAATATCCAATCTGAATGTATTTAAATAAATTGAACAATATATGTAACCTGGAGGTTTTTTTTTTTTTTTTTGAGGGAAAAAGTGTGGAGGAAGAGCGGGTAAAGTGGGAGGAGAGCTACGGCAGTGCCAGGTTCATCTTCCACCATGAGGATGGGTTTGATTTTCTTCCAGTGATCTGTTAGATTATCAGAAATGAAAGATCAACATGAAGGCCAGTTTCAGTCATCATTTGAAAGCCCTTGGTTATTACACCAAGTGTTTGGCAGTGCTCTCCAACTGCTTTCCTTCCTTTTCTTTTCATGCAATTTCCATTTGTTCCTTCACTTCAAGCAGCCCAAGCGCCCTCTGCAACCTTCATCACAGAGGCTAATGGGAGAGTAGGGAGAGGGTGGAATCTGAGCAGTTCAGAGCCGGAGGATCCACCCGGGATCCACCCCCAGGCTCATCCTCTCTGGGCGTGCGTCTCATAGGTGAGAGTGAGCAGACTTCTGTGTCTAGCTGTGGGGCTGGCTTTCCTGGCAATTCCTGTCGGGGGGATGCCTTTATTTACTTAGAGAGGATCATTTTCTTCCTCAAGACTGCACTATGCCACTGCAGCACCATAGACCAGTCCTGAGAAACTGCTAACATGTGAATGAATGCAAGTATGCGTAAGTGCACGAATGAGTGCTGAGGGCTTGCTACATGTAGGTCCTGTGCTAGAGGCTGGATCAGTGATGCCCATAGTCTCCGTGAGGTACAGGAGGCAGCAGAAGCACCAACAGCCAGGTGAGCTAGTCCTGGGCATGAGGAGATGCAGGGCAGGAAGGAGGCAGTAATGAAAAGGCATGAGTTATAGCTTTGTGCATTGATATTGATGTAATGCGAAAGAAGCAAGTCATACAAGAACATCTACAGTACAGCTCAACGAAATAAAATTCAGAACAGGCAAAACTAAGCATTGTTTTATAGAGACATAACCCTAAGTGGTAATATACAAAGAAAAGTAAGAAGGAAGGATCAGAGAGTTTAAGGTGTTACTTCTGGGCAGAGATGGGCAGAGGGAGGTGTGATCTGAGATCTGGCTATGTGCTGTTTCTTAACCCAGGTGGTGGCGGTATAGGTTTTAGAATTATTCTATAAATGTATACATCTATGTTATGCAGGCTTGTATATGTGTGATATTCGAAAATTTTACAGAAAAAAATAAGAAAGTCTAATGTATAATAGCAGGATCACAGAGAGCAAGCAGGGACGGTGTCAAGAGATGGGGCCAGAGCTGCAGGACCTAATTCATGGGTCAGGCCAAGACTTTGGCTTTTCCTTCTAAAAGCAACGGACGAATTTTAAAAGCAGGCTGACATGATGAGGTTTATGTTTTAAGACCATCGCTTTGCACGCAGCATGAAAGCCAAACTGGGGTGAGGCAAGGGCGGAGGTGGGATAGTTCCGAGTTTTGGGAGATACCGGTCGTGTGAGTTAGTGTAGGGATGGAGAGAATGTTTGTATCAAGACGTTTTTAGGAGGATGAAAGGACAGGGCTTGGTGATGGACTGGATCTGAGATGTGAGTGTGAAGGAAGAACCAAGAAAGGGCTCAGGTTCAGCAACTGGGTGGCTGTGGGTGCCAGTCATGGAGGTGCCACGACCTGGGAAAAGACCAGCTTTGTGAGGGCCTGATGAAGGACCCTGAGACTTCCAGGGATATTATCTAATAGGTAGTTGGGTGCATGGACTGTGTTCTCATGAGGGGGTGTGGCCCATTGCAGGAATAATTGCTCCACAGAGTAGACAGGGACGGTTTGGTCCCCTTGTATGGACTAGACACTGTCTATACCAAGTGATTTTGGTGGCCACTGTGGTGAGCCCAGGACAGGAGGTCTGGGTTCAGATCCTGACTCTTGCTCCTCTTTTTGTCACATTCTTAACCCTGTTCCACCTTGGCGTGCTCACGGAGCTCGGCCCTGCCTGCTGGCTTAGTGGCTGGGCACAGAAACATCCTGTCTTCATGGTGCCTTTTGTATATTACCTCTGTTGTCTTAATTCACTTTTAGGCTTTCGGAGTTGTGCAAGTGCCTTGCAGACCTTAAGAAGCACTGGACCCCCACTGTAAGCGGTGCCCGTGCCTGGCGGGAGGAGTGACTGAGGACTATTGAGTGGAGCAGGCATGAGGGTTTCTCTGGAGCACGTGCTTCTCCAGGCTTCCCTAGCCAGCCTCCTCCTCTGCTGGTTGTCATTATAGCCACCATCACCCCACACACCTGTGCAGGGCCTGGCAGTTTACAGAGTCATCTCAAACCAATAATCCTAAATGATATTCACTCAACACACAAATAGGCAGGAAATGAGTCATTCTTCCCAGTTCACAGGCAAGGGAACCAAGACTCAGAATGGCATTTCACAAGCCTTAGGCTTTAGGACTCAGTGTGTTGGAGGGCAGGTTGCTGGTGATGGAAACAGTTACCTGTGTCCAAATCTACAAGCTGAAGCCTCAGCTGGGGTCTGTTTCTATACACCACGACCTCTGAGGTGCTGGAGGAGAGAAAAGCTGGAATCTGTCCTCAGAGGCCTGATGAGGAGGGGGATTGGAAATCCTCTGCCAGGAGGAAATGTTGGAGGCGCTAGGAATATTTGGCTTGAAGAAAAAAAGACCCCAGGGCATAGCATTTCCATTTTTAGCTTGAAGATGGTTATGTGGGAAAGGGGATGAAGTCTCTTCGGGCACCAACAGGCAGAACAAAGACCCATGACTGAAATTTGCAGAGAGATTTAAGCTCAAAGAAAGAAAGAAAACAGCAGCAGCAATGACTTTCTTTGCCTGGAATGATAAAGGTTGCCTGAAAGGAGTAGCAAGTTCCGTGCAGCTGGAAGTGATCTCACCAAGCATAAATAGCCGTTCAGTTCTTACTTGAGCCATCTTGGGCAAGTTGCTTAACCTCTCGGAGTCCCGGTCTCCTTCTCTAGACAATGAGCATGTTGTTTGTTCCTACACTGCATGTTGGTTGTGAGGATCTAAGAAGGTACCAAAGCACATCTCTGGGTACGCTCATTCCACAAGTAGCTACTGAGTTCCTGCTAGGGACATGGCATACACTATCTGACTTCATTTTCATGGCAGGCCAGCCCCAAACATTTGTGGGGCCCCAGAAAGAAAACAAGTTGAAGCCTCAGCCTCCTTCCAGCCACTCCTCTTCCCACTCCTGACTCCATCCACCACGGCAAGGAGTTGGGTAGACACTGCAGTTCACACTTCCCAGCTCTGTCCACACCGACCCCACCCACACCTGGCTATTCCTGGCCATCCTTCAAGTCTAGGGGAAGGCCCCAGAAGTACCATTTGCCCTTGAGAGGATGGACTCCAGCCATGTAGGAGGGGAATTTTCCTGGATACCCAGACGGGCTTCCCAGAGGAGGTAGGGCATGGGCTCCATGTGAATGTGTCTCCTTGGCCTCAAGGACTCCTTGCCCTTTGGGAAGGGGGCTACCAGAGTCAGGCTGGAGAAGGACCCTCTCAAACGCAGGGCACAGGCACGGACCCACTTGCCAGGGTATAAGCACAGTATTCTTGGCTAACTCAGTAAGCGGTGGTGCTTAGTTACAGTTACCCTGGATGTACTCAGCCGGGAGCCATTCTGGAGCCTCAGTGGCAGGCTCAGAGGGAGGGCACAAAGCTAGGAAAGCAGAGGAGCGAGGAGGGGACAGGGAGATGTGGGCCAGCAGCTCAAATGATCAAGTCTGTAGAGGCAGATTGACTAAGTTTCCTTTTGGATCAGGGTTCTTCCTCCCGTGGTGGTGAAGGGCCTCTATGGGCAGGCTGTTTCTGGAAGAGTCCCTGGGCAGTGGTAGAAGGTACCCCCTGATTCTGACTGGCTAGCCGGTTTGAGGAAGACCTGAGACTACAAGCCCATGCCCTGGGTGCTGGGCTGGGGTGGGAGAGAGTGGCAAAGCCCAGGCCTTAGCCACGGAGTTGAGGATAGAACCACAGCCCTATTAGAACAGCCAGCTGGGCCAACACGCAGCGGGGAGGACACAGCAGGGCATCGGATTCTGGTTTGAGTCAGCAAGGCCACTCCCGGACCCTCCTTCTTCTGGGGCTTGGAGTCAGCTAACTGCTCCCTGCTGAGGTCAGCAAGATTGTGGGACTGGATGGGGCAGATGCACTGGATGTGAATCTTGGAGCCTGCAACTAAGTAGGGACAGAAGAGGAGTGGCCACCCAGGCTGGAGCTGGTGGATGCCAGCATCACCTGAAGGGTTTTTTTAAAGCCCAAACTGCTGAGCTCCACTCCCAGTTTCTGATTAGTTTGCACTTCTGACATGTTTCCAGGTAAAACAGATGCTGCTGGTCCAGGTGCAACACTTTGAGAACTACCTCCCTGCCAGCCCCTGGCCTTGCATCTGTCCCAGACCACCTGAAGACCCTGGGAAGCAGCCCTTCATCCCTACTAGGGTTTGGCACTGTGTTCTCAGCAGGGCAGCCAGGAGGCCCCATCCTCATGCACAGTGATGGAGGATGTCCCTGGCGAGGGAGGCCATTGGAAACAGAGCTTGCCAGTAATACAGGGAACAAGACACCCAGTTTAATACAACTCTACTCATAGGTGTCACATATATTGCTTGTGACCACAGAACTGAAGAAGCAAAACAGAGCCACCTTTTAAATTCACATTTTCATGAATGTTTCCTTTCCCTACCTTTCTGGGCAGGTTTCTTAAGACAAGTGAAATATGAAATGATTGTAAAAATGTAACCTTTAGGGAATAATCAAAGCATCTTAGAACAATTCTTCTAACAAGGGAGAAAGTTGCAGATTTTTTTCTCCCCCTTTCATTCTCTTCCAGCTGGTTTTCAGGCAAAGTCCTGGGTGCATTTTTGATTTGGACTCGGCTTTTCTCTGCAGCAGAGCCAGTGTGGGGAAAATGTTTTCTCCAGGCAGCAGCAACATTTCTGTCTCATTTGTTTGGTTTTACACTGTAACCCGGAAGCTTGTGGGGCTGCTAATTTGAACTTAGGTCCTAGGAATGCATCATTCATGATCAATACATGTATCAGGATGCAGATTTTAACCGCTTAATTACTGAATGTGGAAATGCTTCCTTGCTTCATGAATATTTTAAAATGGAACAATAGACAAATTACATTTCACTCCCAAATTTCACTGTGGTTCTGAACCACTTCATATTTAAGCATTATTTGATTACTCTGATGCTGCGAGCTCTACTTTCCCTCAGAAAATTCAGTAGCAGAGTTATTTTGTTCCAGACCATAGAGAAGTCCAAGGCCTTTATTGGGAACAGGTCATCTTTGCACCATTTAGTTTGTCCTTGGATCTAGAAATGTCCTTGCTGGAAATGGAACTCAAAGTAATCCTTTTATAAATGTGGATGTAGCTTTGTGCAATGGAGAAGGCAAAGGGCTTTAGGGTCCAGTGGGCCTGGATGTGACTCTAGAGTTTTTCTTTTACTCCCTGTGAAATCTGGGGTAGTGATTTCACTTCTCAAAGCATCAGTTTTTTCATCTGTAAAATGTGAATCACAGTAATAGCTACCTAACAAGATTATGGTGATCATTAAATGAATTATAGTTCTTAACTACACAGCATACTACCTGAGCATGGGAAGCATTTAATGAGTGGCACTAAATTTATATTGTAATTTTTCTTATTGTTACAATCATATAAAGTCCCTATCACAATGTTGAGCCCAAATGCGGTTTAACAAATGAGTTTTAGTTTTACTGTTGTTAACATCGTCACAATTTTTACACATGGATGTATATTAAAATACACAGTTCTCTACCACACAAGCTATATGAGTTTTATTTTTTAAGATGGGAATTTATGTAAGTAAATGGAAAGCTTAATGAAGTTCAGGAAGATTGAAGTAAACCAATGTGACTCATAATAAATAGTTTAATTAAGATAATCCCTGATGCAAAACATTTCTTCAATTTGCACCTCACATTGAAAATGGGCTCCATAGATTTTCATGAACTTCTCTTCGATGTGGAAAGGCAGCTCTGACCACGTGGGGAACCTGGCTGGGAGCTGAGGTTCTGGGCTGCATGTCTGCCCTGGGGCCGCTGCACTCTGAGCTTGACTGAGGGCTGGTCCCCGCACTTCCCTTGGCTGTGTTCTGTTCATCTCTAGAAACAGCTGTTGTGCGAAAATGCTACAATTCTGTAAATGCATGTGATTTATTCCCTTTAAAAAGAGAAATTAAAAGCAAGATTTCATCCTTTAAAAACACTTAGACTGCGAATTTTGCCAGTTGTTTTTAAACCAACAGGTATTAGATGCCGATAGTTGAAGCCGGCTTAATTGGAAGCTGTGTTTATTATCTGGAGTGTATCAGAAATGAGTGTGTGTGTGTGTGTGTGTGTGTGTATGTGTGCGTGCTTGTGCTGAATGCATTCTTGACAGTCTCTCACCATCTAGCTTCTTGCTTCCAAAAAGAAAGGTTTGCTTCTCCCTTGCATTCAGAAAACACACTCTGGTTCTGGTTATCAACGCTAATTAGTTTGAAGAAGAGAACTAGGATTGTGTTTCTAAAAATAGTTCTGGATACAGAAGGCCATTTTTTGATTCTCTTAGAATCTGGGTGCTTTACAAGAGTGATATTACAAGGTTTTGCATTTATCCTCGGCCTGGGTTCATTGCTAGCATCTTTGGTGAACCGTGCTTGTAATTAGGGGGATAGAATGGGGCTTGTCTCCATGGTCAGCTATTGTTCAGTGTTTTCCATAGTTTGAATCTTAGCACCCTTATACCAGTTTTGTTTTTTGTTTTTTGAGATGGAGCTTTGCTCTTGCTGCCCAAGCGGGAGTGCAGTGGCGCAATCTCTGTTCACTGCAACCTCTCCCTCCTGGGTTCAAGTCATTCTCCTGCCTCAGCTTCCGCAGTAGTTGGGATTACAGGTGCCTGCCACCACGCCCACCTGATTTTTGTATTTTTAGTAGAGACAGGGTTTCACTATGTTGGCCAGGCTGGTCTCGAGCTCCTGTCCTCAAGTGATCTGCCCGCCTTGGCCTCCCAAAGTGCTGGGATTATGGGCGTGAGCCACCGTGCCCGGCCAGTTGTTTGTTTATGAGAGATCATTCCTCTGGTCTATAGGCCTGTTGATTTGGCCTGTGATAATACAACAGTGAATACATGATAGCCATGAAGTGAACAGACAAGTGTCACTGCAGCTGATGCATTGTAAGAAAAGGAAGCAATGCTAGTGCTGGGAGAACCCAGGTTCCAGCCTTGGCCCTGCCACTGATGTGGTTGTTTTTCACATACAGTGGGCCTGGGGCTGTGTTGGGTCCTGTGGATGCACAGGTAGTTCAGGGATGCTCCCTCTGCCAGCTCTGTCATTAGCGCCTTCTCTCTTCAGCAAGGGCTTTGGCTTGAATACTGAGGACTTTGTCCTAACATTCTGTTTGTTAACTCAATTATTGATAACAGTAATAGTAAGCCTCACGCCTGTTATATAGGTGGCCATTCTGGTAGAACTCCAGCAACAGGTAAATCTCTGGATGGGTTCCAAATTACAGATGGCTCCAAAAAGCATGCTTAGATTGTGAGCTTTTTTGTACTCCATGCAAGGCTTGTTGGGTTTCTTGTTTGCTTTGTTTATTTTTTGTGGATTTGGGGAGAAGGGTTTGGTCTCTATAAACTGGTTCTTGGTTCTTTCTTGGTAGTTGGGAAATGCTTTGGTTAATTTTCATTTTTCTTTTCTTTTTTTTTTTTTGAAGTGGAGTCTTGCTCTGTCGCCCAGGCTGGAATGCACTGGTGTGATCTCAGCTCACTGCAACCTCCACCTCCTGGGTTCAGGCTACTCTCACAGCTCAGCCTCCCGAGTAAGTGGGATTACAGGCATGTGCCACCAGGCCTGGCTAATTTTTCTATTTTTTAGTAGAGATGGGGTTTCACCATGTTGCCAGGCTGGTTTTGAACTCTTGGCCTCAAGTGATCTGCCTGCTTCAGCCTCCCAAAGTGCTGGAATTACAGGCATGAGCCATGGTGCCTGACTGCTTTGGTTAATTTTCTATTTGGGGCTCTTACTGGCATTCAATCTGCTTTATATAGTACCACAGACAAAGATCTCTAAATTGGTGGAGCATGGCTTTTCTTAAATTATGATGTGCTCATATGAAGTTGTGTTTTCTCCTTTAGTTTGTTTTACATGTGAGTCATTTTTGGTGGTATCATTCCAGTCGTCCATTTTCCTCATCCTTAAATTACATGGACTAATCTGAACTAAAGGAATTACATTCACATAGCATAATAATGTATGGGGCTATTTATCACACATCTGCCAGCATTTCAACTCTTTTCTTAGGAAAGAGCTCTATCTGTAAAACGAGGATCATAATCATTAGAATCTTTGAAGGAAGGCCAATAAATATTCCTCTCCTCCACTTAGGTTCTGAATTACTTGAGAATAAGATAAAGGAATAAAGAGGATAAGGGCCAAAATATCACCTTCATTATGAAAAAGGTGCTACTGCGGAATGCGTCAGGTCTGTGGGCAAATGAGCTTCCTGAGGCTGAGCCCAGAGCTCCACTCAGGCAGACAGCAGCTCCCCCTGCAACCCAGGCAGGTTTGCGGAAACCAGAGCCAGGCTCTGGAGGGCAGCAGGAATGAGCTCCATGAGGAAGGAGAGGAAGGGGCTGAGTGCGTTTGCCAGTTTCTGCAAACTCACCCATCAAACAAGGCATTGTATTTCCCCAGGGGAACAGGGAGTGTGGGGCTGGAGAGGCCAGAAACATGCGAAAGGTGTTCCTCTCATGCTAAAAGAACTAGCAGGGGTATGGAAAAAGTGCCTTCACCCCAAACAGAAGCTGGGTAACGAGCTCAAAGAATAAGCTTTGGAGCCCAACAGACCCAGGTTCAAATCCTACTCCTCCACTTTTGGGCTGCGTTGTTGGGGCTGCATTCCCAGACAGCTAAGGCATTCTAAGTCACAGGATGAGACAGGAGATGGACACAAAACACAGGTCGTAACGACCTTGCTGATAAAACGGATTGCAGTAAAGAAGCCAGTTAAAAGCCACCAAAACCAAGATGGCGACAAGAGTGACTTCTGGTTGTCCTCACTGCTACACTCCCACCAGCGCCATGACAGTTTACAAATGCCACCACAATGTCAGGAAGTTACCCTGCATGGTCTAAAAAGGGGAGGCATGAATAATCCACCCCTTGTTTTGCAAATAATCAAGAATAACCATAAAAATGGGCAACCAGCAGCCCTCGGGGCTGCCCTGTCTATGGAGCAGTAGCCATTCTTTTCTTCTTCTACTTTCTTAATAAACTTACTTTCACTTTAATCCTCCAACTCGCCCTGAATTCTTTCTTGCGGGAGATCCAAGAAGACTCTCGTGGAGTCTGGATCAGGACCCCTTTCCGGTACAGTATGATTCCAGAGGAATTCTTCCGCTTTGTTGAACCTTGCCTGTAAAAGAGAGATAATAGTCGCTGTGAAAATTAAGTGAGATAATATATTAAAAATGCCAGGCCCACGATAAGTGCTCCATAAATTATAGAAGGTCAAATGAGACAAAGACAAATATATAAATGTCCCTTAGAAACTATGCAAGTTTATATAAACATAAATAAATTTTATTATTTATGGTAGTGGTTTTACTGCAATGCTGGATTCCACTTGCTATACAATATGGTCAGTGCTCTCTCTGGAGGCTCATTTAAGTAGGCTGGGAGTACCTGGTGGCTTGTTATGCATCTCTTTTCTGTCAGCTCTTACAAAATGCCAGGAGGAAAGAAGAAATTAAATTAATGAGAAACTTTCAGGCATCCGAATGACCATCCTTCTGATTCCAGCTATTTTTGTAGCTTCTTCTGGAAGCTGTCATGTAATTCTGTAGTGGCCATTAGAAAGTCTTCACGCCATTTAATTTATGCCGAGAAATCATTAGCGGGAATTTGACACAGGCTCCGAGTGTTCACGAGTCGATGTTCCGCCATTAGGCTTTAAGGGACAGCTTCGTGTGCCAGAGGTGGCCCTGGCAGTGAGTCTGCCCGGGAAGAAGGTGGAGCAGGGGGCTGTAGCTTCACTCTGCCACCTCTGCATCCCCATCATCATCATCATTGTCACATTGATCAAGGGTTACTGTGGCCACGTGATTTTGGGTTTAATTTTTGCCATAACCCTATAAGGTGTTATTGTCTTCATTTTACTCTGGGTCATGGGCAGAGTCATGATTTGAGCCAGGTTGGGCTCCTCCCAGTGCCTTGTCGTTGGGAGCCCAGGCGACAAGCTCCTCAAAGCCTGGAGGGAGGCCCCGTCAGCCCCTTGCAGCTTTCCTGTCGTTGCCATTTGGCACTAGCCAGAAGTTTCCCTTCTCCTGGCAGTGATTATTGCTGATGTCTCACCGCAGCCCACAGTTTTTGATACCTTTCATTTCTCTTCCTTGCCCGGTGAACACTTGAATGTTCCTGGGAGAAGCCAGGCTCTCTGAAGGACCCCTGTGGCACACACTGGCCTCAGGTCAGACTCTGCCTTGCTCTGGTCAGAGAAACCACCCTTGACAACAACCCGTCTTTGGGGATATGAATAAATTGGAGTTTCTTTCAATTCTGAAAAAAATCTATGAATCCTTGCCCTTTGTCAGGCCTCAGGGCAGGAGTTAGTTTAATAATAGCACCTGTCTCGTATGGTTGGGGCATTCAATGGAAGGTGCCTAAATTGTGCCTAGGGTGTGGTGGGCGCTTAGAGAGAGGGGCCGTGCTGTGATTATGACTACAGACCAGCCCATGGCCTCAGGGAACTCACTGCCTGCAAAGAGTGACACACAGATCAAAGATGCCAACACCATTTGCGGAGTGCAGCTATACAGGGTACAGAGTGCCTAGGAGGGTCGGAACTAGATCTTGGGTGAAGAGTCATTGGAAGACTCCCAGGAAAAGATAACCTCCACCAAGCCAGGGAGTGTGAGTAAAGGCTGGATAGATGCCGACAGAGCAAGCTGGGGAGGGATTAGTAGCTCTGTCAGAACAGGAAGAAGGGAAGACCCAGACGTGTTGCCTAGAGCAGAGGAGACTTTAGCAAGACTATCTTAAAGTTTCTCTGAGGACAGGGAGAGGAACATTTATTCAGTATGGTTCTGGAGGGAAGGAAGAGCTAAGAGTAATAAGATAGAATTTAGCAGAATTTTTAATGAATATTTGCAAAAACTTTCTTATAATCAAAGTTTTCTTTCTTTCTTTTTTTTTTTTGAGACGGAGTTTTGCTCTTGTTGCCCCGGCTGGAGTGCAGTGGTGCGATCTCCGCCTCCCAGGTTCAAGCAATTCTCCTGCCTCAGCCTCCTGAGTAGCTGGGATTACAGGCATGTGCCGCCATGCCCGGCTAATTCTGTATTTTTAGTAGATGGGATTTCTCCATGTTGGTCAGGCGGGCCTCGAACTCCCGACCTCGGTCGATCTGTCTACCTCGGCTTCCCAAAGTTCTGGGATTACAGGAGTGAGTCACCGCGACTGACCATAATCAAGGTTTTCTAAAAGTGGAACAGGGCTTCCACTGAGCAGACTGATGGGCCCAGGCAGCTCTGGGTGACGCAGACGGTAGAGGAGAGTGAGCCTAGCTTTGGCGTCAGACACCTAGATTTGAATCAAACTTTCACACTGGCTGTATGACCCCAGGCAGGTCACTTGATTCGTCTGAATCTGCATTTCTTGCAAGGATCTAATTACAAGTGTGAAAGTGCTTTATAAACTATGAGAAATCACACAAAGTGTTAGTTATTATGCTCATTGTCATTTCCTGGTAGTTACTGATGAATATCTCTTAGTCATCCGACGAATTTGTCTTGGATTCTATCTAAGACAACGAGTTTGTCTTAGAGTTTTTAGCTTAGTGCCATCGTATAATAGTAATGTTTGTTGAATGAATTAATGAATGAATCAGTGATTCCCCCTAATTGCCCCAAATCACCTCTGAAGCTTGAACATGGGTCTTATCCCAAGCCTGGTACATAATAGACTCTAACTTAAAATGTATTGAGTGGTTGGATGAGGGTGGGATTGACTATGTTAATTGCTGTTAACTAATGTGATAGTCATTGGGTTAAGCACTTTTACTAATATCTCATTTAATCATAATAGACACAATCTTGTGAGATGGCCCCATCTCACAAGAGTGAGTGGCAGAGTGTCTGACTCAGGATTGCAGTGGTGACATAAACATTGTGTGGGAGGCTGGCTCAGCTGGCCTGAGGGTCATTCTCACCTCCAAGATTCCACATTTCTGGGGCATCCATGCCTTGGTGAGAAATGCTGAGTCCTATGACTAGGGAAGACGCATTCCCATTTCGGTCCCTTTGTGCCCAAAGCTTGCATTAGGTCACATTCTTGCTCCTGTGCCGTGTTGTGTCTGCACTGGCTTCATGCAGTGGGAACTCAGAAAACAGCACTTTATGCACCCCTGAGTAGCCACGCAATGTCACCCATTCAGGAAGGGCGTAACCCATTCTGCAGCCCACATGCTTGGCACTTAAAGTTAGGACCACAGCTTTTGAAGCCCGTATCCTGAATTCCAGCCTGGTTCTGCCACGTCCTGGCTCTGTGACCTTGAGCAAGTTGCTCTTCAAACCTCAGTTTCAGTATCTGTAAACCGGGACAATACCTACCTCATCCAATTATTATAAGAATTGGTGTTAAATGCTTTTTTAGTCCTGTGCCTGGCATATGCAAGGGCGTAGAGAGTGGCATGTTATCACCATCATCAAATGACTGGCAGAGTTCCCAGAGATGGTAGATGCTACTTGATGAACAGTAGCTACCTACAAATTGTTTCTATAATTTGCTAATTATGGAAACATATGTAAAAACCATTTTCTCTGTCACTGTGATATTGAGGTGCACGGTTAGTTTTTTGGTAACTATTGAATACCTGAAGACCAGAGTTTAAGTCAGTGGCAACTTCATGTCTGCCAGAAGTATTTCCGTTTCTCAGGAGAGCAGCCCCAGGATCATTGCTCTGGTTCCTGTCCTACCCTGCCATTGGTCCAGTCATGTTAAGTTAGGAAATGCCTTCAGCTGTCTTCACCTCTATGTTCTCCTCTGTAAAATAGGAATGATTGGAGCCACCTCATAGGGTTATTAAGAGGATGCAATGAGGTAATGCCTGGAATAGGGCTTGACATATAATATTTATTCAATAAATGTCAATTCCAGTGCCAGGTCTGAGAGTGTCTAGTTCAGTGCCTAGTTGCAGAGTAGACAGTCAGTAAACGGTAGTTTTCTTTATTCCTTTTCAATTTACAATCTCCTTCCCTCCTCCAAAAGCACTGTACCAGTATAACCAGGCTTTGTAGCTCTCAGCCCTGCTGTTAGAGGAACCATGCTGGGAAGAGAAATGTCACAGTTCTTTGTTCAGCGGGGACCACTTAAAGCTGAGCTCTGCGATGGTACTGGAGATCCCGGGGGGTGAGTAACTCCTGTTAGTCTCTCTTGTTATTCTGTAATAGGAGGCTCCCATCCAGCATTCCAATATTGAAACTCCACATATCAAGGTATCTGAGGCAGAGGTGGGCTGCCAGGTGGCTTGTTTCAGAGAACATTTTCTATTACGCTCCCTGCAGCTGAGATAGGGAGCACGTCCAGAGACCTTGTCCCACACTTGTATTTTCCATTTTCACTGGCACTAAGTGACTTTAAGCTGAATGCACCCAACCCACAGCAGCATGCAAAATGCATCTGTACCCATGTGGCATCTTAATAAAAATTACAGGTGTATATTTTTCACACACTTGAGGTTTATCTCTCTAAACTCAAAAAGTTCTTTCAATTTTAACTATTTGGGGTTGAAATCTTCCTAAAATGCATGATACGGCTGCTTCCTGAAATTGAAGGAACATAATTTGACATTTTTTTTTCCTTTTTTCTTGGTGCCTTAGAATTAAGAGGTGTGCTGGCAAACTGGTTTCAAAAAACAAAACAAAACAAACACCTCTCAATGGGTAGTGTTTGTCTATTTCCATGGTGTAAATATTCCCTCCACAACTAATTTCAGGTTATCAGCGGTCTTTAACAACGAGCTCAAAAGACTCCTGAATATTTGTGGATAGCTTGAGCTCAGCTCTGCAAGGAAGCAGCGTAGGTAGCGCTGGAGAAAGGACATGGCTGTTAGACCTGGACACGCCTGGTTTTAGTCCTCATTTTTCTGCTTGAGATCTGGGCTTACCTGGGGCAGGGCCTTTAACCTGAGTTTCTTTGTGTAAACTGAGCTAGATGTGACTACACCACGAGCGATAATGAGGACCAGAGAAGGTGACAGAGGTCAGGGTTTCCAAGTGCTGTTGAGGCCAAGCAGGTGATCTAATGAATGAGGTAGGCTGAGTGGGGATTCTGGAAAACCCCAGAAACAGTAGTTCTCAAGCTCAGCTGCACATTGGAACTAACGGGGAACTTCTTTCCTGCCTGGGCTCCACCTCACACCAATTAAACCAGAATTTCTGGGTGTGGAGCCTAACATGGTTTTTAAAAAAATTAAAAGAACAGTCTTTCCTCCGGTGATTCAAATGCACAAGTCACATTTGAGGACCTCTGGTCTCGACAGACACTTGTGGGTAGTGAGCATGCCTGTCACCTCCAAAATAAATCAACGGCTTGGCACACAGCGGGGGTTACAGGATAGTCTTCCCAGCCTCTTGTACTGTGTGGTAACCTGGTAACGTTCTTTGTACAAGAGCTTTTTTATCTTCCTAAATCTTGAAGGCTGGCCCCAGGTATGATTCCTGTGGTCAAAGCCCCTGTCTCTGTAAGCCCCACCTGCTTTGCCTAGTGGGCCGTGAGTTGTGGCAGAACCAGAGAGCTGTGTGTTTTGTGCCTGTGTGGATCTTAAATGGAAACCGATGAGGTCATGCCAGGGGAAAGGGGGCTCAGGAGCAAAGGATTCTGGAATTCTAGTTACCATTCTCTCCCTACTCCATTCCCCAGCTCATGTCGTCTTGTTGAGACCTTCAAGCATGCCATGCTTTTTGATGCCTCTATGCCTTTGCACATCTCACCCCTGCCCCTCTACCCCACCCAGGGCACTCCCCTCTGTGCCCACCCCAGCACAGCACTTCCTGTATGATATTGTCATTATTAGTTTACATGTTTGTCTTAATTCAACAAATACTTATTTAGTGCCCATTATGAACCCAGCAGAAGGCATGCTGGATTTATAGGCTAAACATCCTGACTGTAAGCTCTTCAAGGCTCAGAACCACATCAGATGCATCTGTGCTGTTGGTATTTGTCATGGGGCCTGGCACACAGAGGTTTTTTTTTAAATATTTTCAAAAGATGGAAGGAAGGATGGGTGGATGGGAGGCGATTCTATCTTACCTCTGTATTGAGGACTGTGACTTAGAGGGATAAGTTTATGAAAGGGTGACTTTCAGGTAAGTGTAATGTGTTTGTAATTTCCAGAAATTTCACAGGGAGATTCAGTTCCCATGGCAGGGCTTAACCATGATTGCTAAATTGTGGATCACTTTCTTTAAGGGACTTAGACATTGACTTTTAAAATAAATTTCTCTCTAACACTCTCCTGGATGGAATCATTAAATGCAGGGTGCGTTAGGAAAATTGTAAGTAGTTTGGTGCGGATGAAAGGAGTGATGTAGGAAGCAGAGGGAATGAGTTTGGAGGGACTGGCAAGGATTTGGATTATAAAGGACCTTGAATGCCAGGCTAAGGAGCTTTAGATCTGATTTTGGGCGGAGAGGAGGACCCCGGGGACATGTTAAAGAAAGAGTGGCAGAGGCACGCCCAGTGGGTGGGTGAGAGCATTGTTGTGGTCGGCCCCTTGAACAGATCAGATCAAATCACTCTTCCTTCTGAGCAATCCCCCAATCTTCTGTTCCTGCCCTTGCCATTTGCATAATTTACTTTTAATTATTGCTTTCATTATTTTCACAGCCCATCCTGGCAGTAATAATCTGATGCTGGGTGGAATTAAACTGACGGGACCTCAGCAAACCTCCTTTGTTCATATTATTAACCCATGTATTTTTCAGAGAAGATTTTATTAAAAGGGATCATTTGGGGCTTGCTCCTAGCTGTATTTTCCAGAGACAGCACAGCCAGTGACTGTCCCTTGCACCTGACTGCTCTCTGTGGATACAGTTTTAAAAGCAGGTGTCATTCAGAGCTAAGGGAGCAGCAGTTTCTAATTAGTTGCTTGTTAAACCACAGGCCTTCAGACCAGGCTTCTAAAATTACTAGTTCATTTAGTGAAGAAACCCTAATGGTATTTTTTAACCCTGAAAACAAGCCTATCCAGTTCTTTGCTGATGCCACATTTTTCTGAGATGAATGTTATTGTTATATGTGGTGCCAGGGGCAGTGTGGGTTCTTTGAAAATATTATTATCTTGCCGGTTTCTCACAGGATTTTGCAAATACTGCTTTTCCAGAAGAGGAAGCCTGGTTTCAGAGAGTCACTGCCTAAGGTCACATAGCCAATGTGGGCCAGGCTGGGATTCAGCCCAGGGCTGGCCATGTCCTTGTTCTTTTCTACAGCTTCTTCACTGTCATTTGCTTATTGCTCTCTGTTTGCCAATGGACCATGCTTTATGACATAAGAATTTGTATTTTACTTTAAAAGCATCTGGAAAATAATAATAAATAATTTGAAAATACAGCTTAAGTATATTACAGATGTGTATTAAACACCACCACTGTCAATTCACTTAAAGAAACTCAACATTTTCTTTTCTTTTTTTTTTTTAAGATAGAGTCTCACTCTGTTGCCCAGGCTGGAGTGCAGTGGCATGATCTCTGCTCACTGCAACCTCCATCCCATGGGTTCAAGCGATTCTCCTGCCTCAGCTTCCCGAGTAGCTGGGATTACAGGCGCCTGCCACCACGCCTGGCTAATTTTAGTGTGTTTTTAGTGGAGGCGAGGGTTCACCACGCTGGCTGGGCTGATCTCAAACTCCTGACCCCAAGTGATCTGCACACCTCAGCCTCCCAAAGAGCTAGGATTTCAGCGCAGGTGTGAGACACCGCACCAGGCCCGAAACTCAATATTTTCTTGCTATAATAGTGAAGTCCCAAATTATAAAATTGCCCCAAGGGCAAAAGTTTAATCCTTCAATGATGATTTATGGTGCAACCACACTTCCTATGCTATATTTATCATTTTGTTAATTTGGTCATTGTATGTTCTTCTTTTCAGGAAAATGGCAATTGTATAGAATCACTTTTGATCAGGGATTTGTAAACGTCACATTAATCTGGGTTTTGACTCTCTCACTGTTAACTATTCATAATACAAGGATTGAGTTTTCTTTGATCAGACATGAAGAAAGAAATGGGCAGGCTTATAGAATTATTCATTCATTTATTCAACAAACACTTTCTGAGCATCTCCTGTGTGGGGTGAGAGCTGCAAGGCTATCTAGAAGGTCTCTTCCCATGATGCCTGAATTTCAAAGGAGGTAGGTGGGAGTCACACACGTATACAAAGAAAGAAAACAAGTGCAGCGAGGCCAGTAACTACGGTGATGGGACAGTGATGGGAACAAGGAGACATCATATTTGTCTTGAGGTGCTCACTGTAGAGTGGAGAGGCAGATGCTTAAACAGAATAGATGCAAACTCTGGCTTCTAGACATCTGCAGGTTTAACATGTACTATTTCGATCATTCTTGAGCAACCACGAAGATCTGAGAAATGTAGCAGTTTGTCATTTTGCTGAGAGCTAAATGATTTTCCATTGTAAAAGAAAAGGTTTTGTCTCTCGGTATAATAATTTGGGGATTTACAAGTAGGTGAGGTAAGTGTCTGGGGGAAGTGGTGAGTCTTTCCAGCAACCACGGACTCACACATCCACCTGGGTCTTATTTCAGTTATTAATGCAACAAACCTTGATCTTAGTGTCTGTTATGGTCTGTACACATTTAAGATGAGCCAGGCTTCTCATCTCTGTTTCTGAGAAGGGAGAAAAAGATACATAAATAATTATAATAGAGTTGGCCCTTGACTGTCACCAGGCTCATGTCCAGAAACCTTTGGGAATCCTTAAATTGACTGTTATGGGCATATTTATTGGTCAAGTGGGCTCATTCACTAGTTAAGTGACTTGTTAATTCAAACCTGCCTCTGGGAGGGGGTGAGTCAAGGTCACGAAAGGTGCTTTGCACTCATCATCTCATTTCACGATCGATCGTGTGGTAAGGATTATTATCTTCATTCACACCGCACATGCCATGTGACCTTCAGGACTGTCAGCGCCAAGGGTCTACTGTAGCCTTCCTGAGTGTGATATGCAGGCATGTGAGGGCAAGGGAACCACGAACACCTCCCTTGCTTGGAGGCTCGTGGTCCCACCTTCTTGAATGAGGGGATGTTAGAGCTTGATTGTTGCTGAATGAGAGAAGCTCATCAGACAGAGAAAGGGAAAACATTAGGCAGTGAGAACCACATTTGCAAAGGCAGGACAGTGTGAAAGCACTCGCTATATTCAGGCAAAAAAAAAAAAAAAAAAGATTAGAAACGTGAGGAAGGAGAGAGTAGTAGATTAATTTTGGCAGGTTGCAACTAGACTGCGAGAACCTGAATGTCAGGCTCAGAGATCAGACTAGATGCCATGGCAGTGGGAAGAATGGGGAGTTTTTAACTAGAGGGTGACATCCCTGTTTGTTCATTCAACACTCTACAAACATGTATTGAGCAATTGCTGTGTACCGAGCACTATTCTAGGAGCTGGGGTTACGGGGTTGCACTAGAGGAAAGATGCTCATTGCAAGTTCCCAGACAGACAATACACAAGTGAGCGAATAAGTCAACAAGGAAGGGCTAGGATGATGTGTTCGTGCCTGGGAAACTATTTGCGAATGGATGATCAGAAACGGCCTGTCTGTGAAGGTGATATTGAAGTTGAGACCTGAATGTCAAAGGCTGTCATACAAGGAAAATCTGCCGGTCACCAGGAACAGCTGGCATGGAGATCCTAAGGCAGGATGAATCTGGTGCATTTGAAGTTCACCAGACACAAAGGCAGCATGGCTGAGGTGGTGGGCAAGAGCAGGAATGGTAGGAGATGATGCTGGGGGCTGAATTGTGGAGGCTAGAGCAGGAGTATAGATTTTATTCTAGGGTCAGGTTGACATGAGTTGCTTGGCAACACGAGTTGCTTTTTGGCTGCTCCATGGACTGCGTGTGAAAAGGGCAGGTTATTCTTGCCCTTCCTGGTTATTTTGGGACCTGCAGGAGGCATGGTGATGGTATGAACAAGCTCTGCAGACGTGGGGAAAGAGAGGGCAGGGTAAGGGTGTTTGGAGGCAGGGTGGCAGGATTCCTGCTGGGTACAATGAGGGAGAAGACGGAGAGAGGAATCAAGAATACTCTAGGGATTTTGGCCTGAGCGACTGGGTAGAGGCAAGGAACACAGAGGAGTCCCGATCTGTGCCACACAAATATCCTCCAGGAACAGTCTGGAGGATGAGCAGGGTCAGTGAAAACTAGAAGACTGCAGGGTCACTTGGCAGATGAGAAGTGTGCCCACTGAACAAAGGCACTGGGCAGGGGAGCTGGGAAGGTAACTGGCCAGAGGGACCATCATTCCTGGCTCTACTCAGCAGGCAGAGGAATCAGTGGGATCTGATGAGCTAAGAAGTTGAGAAATTTGAGAATGATGGGTTGAGAATGAAACAATTAATTTACATGAGATATGCAACAGGAGGAATAGATTCCAGGGGAAGAAAAGAAGTCCAGTTTTGGAGAGGTCGACTTTAACATCTGTCAACACTCTGCAGAGGTCACCTGTCATCATCACCGTTGTCACCATCATCACTGATTTCGCAGCCATCAGTCTGTCAGAGGTAATTGAGGTCATAGCAGAAGGTGAGGTCCACCAGTGGAAAGCTCAAGAGAAGAGGAGGTTAGAGGAGGAAAGCAGCTCCCACCTCCACTTCATTTAGAAGCCGGTGCAAAAGGCATTTTCCAGTACTCAGGGCTCACTTTGGTGATGAATGTGGATTGACTTGAAAGTGCTTTAAAATTGACTGCAATTTTAGAAGGTAAAGAGTAAGCCACTGGTTATATAGCTGTAGCAATCCTGAGGTCCTCCTTACATGAAAGTTCTTACCCACTTACTCTGGGTAAGATGATGACAGGCACAACACAGTTAAAACGTTTTACTGGAGAAAAATGGATGTGAACGGCAGAATCTTAAATGCATTAGTTTTCGACATTGTGAAATTAATTGGCTCCCAAATACAGCTGGCTCCTGCCTTAATTGGAGTTCTGAGGAGCCCCCAGCTTTCCTGCTACTTCTTTAGTCAACGTTTCTGGGTTTGGTGGTGAATAAAGACCTCTTTGTTTAATTAGAGTTGAATCGTGCTTTAAGAAGTTAGTAATCTAATTAAAATTATATTTCCAGTTTATATGAAATAGAAAAAAACGGAGATCAGCAAATGTCCCATGGAGCCTGCTCTCTACCGTGCAGTGAGCTAGAGACAGATTTGTGGAATACAGAAAGAAATGGTCCCTGCCCTCAGGGCACTCAGGGTCTGCAACTGGAGGGAGACAGGGCAGCAGTGGTGTCAACACAAGGTGCTGGGAGAACTCAGATCAGAAAGTGGCTTACTCTGCCCAGAGAAGGTGACAGCTGAGGTAGGCCTTGAAGGACATCAGGAAGAAAAGGGTAGAATGCCAATCTGAACAGAAGGCCGGTTAGGAGAACTTCACTGTTGGTGAACTTGGTCCCGGGGGAGCCAAGGCAGCCTGAACTACGGCACCTATCCTGGGGACAGCTTTGAGACGTGTTTTTACCTCTCCTGTGGTGGCTGATTGGGTGTGGGCAAGTAAAGGAGAGGGACAGACCAAGGGAGAGAAAGACATAGACCACAGATGGTTAGAAATCGAAGGGAGGGAGAGAGTTTTAAAGAAGCAGGGTGAGGGAAGAGCCTGCAGGCTTCCCATAATTTCACCTAATTTAGAAAAGAGGATTTGTGACTATGACTGAAACAAGATTCAAAAAATATCACACAGCTATTACAAGCCCTTTGCTTGTAAGCTGAGCCTTGAGAGACTGGATAAATGTTTGACCTGTGCCATTCTTGGAATATCTGAGAATAAGCTCAGTTGTCAAGTCCCAGTAATGAAGGAAGGCGAGCCAGTCCTCTCAGAATGCTGGAGGAGGGAAGGCATTTGTCCTTTCTCAGCAAGTCACCTTTTCAGGTAGTACAAGAGATTCACTCACCTCTCGTCCTCACCAGCCCTCCCCTAGCCTCCTTCCCTGCTCCCCTCTGCCTTCTGCTGCCTTCATCCTTTCCTTGCTGAGCCCTTGCTGAGCGAATGCATACAGGCCTGGACAGTTGAAATGCTCTTCACAGCTGCCTCTGCATCCCAGAGGTGCCTGACCTGACCTTCCATCCACAGGCTCGGCTGGGTGCAGGAAGGGAGGTGCAGTGAGCACCAGTGATGATCTCCGTGCCGGAGGCTGATGTTTTGTTTTGTTCTTGCTTTTATAAAATTTTTTTAAAAATTGTTTTTGATTGTGAAATCTTTTAAACTTTCAGAAAACAGTGTAATGAATATTTATGCGCTCCCCACTAAGGTTCTGCAGATGTGAACAATGTTGCCATACCTACTTAAGATCTCTCACTCTTTTGCTTTTTTAAAAATAAAGAAATCATTTACAGATATGACATTCTTCTCCCCCTGCCCCAGAGAATCACCATGTTCTTTTACTACATATGTGTGTGTTTATCAACAAAGTGGCTAATGTGTCACTTTTTTGTATAAATGATACAATATCCTTTTATATAAATGATGCAATCCATATATTCTTTTGCAACCAGCCTTTCTGCTTATCATCTTTCTGATATTTGTCCAATATGATATATTTGGATCTATGTTGGAGCCACATTTATTTTAACTGCTGTATAATGTTTCCTTTAATAAACCCCAGTTATATTATAAATAAACTGGGGTTATAATATTTAATATTTCCCTCAATAAACAGTTTTATTATAAACAAATACTGGGGTTTGTTAAAAGAAATATTATACAGGAATCCCTCCTTGTTAGGTTACTGTTACTAAGCCAAGGTGTTCCACATTCCTGCTATTACGGGCACAGCTGTGGTGAATGTCCTTATATGTGTCTCTCATTCACACGTGCAAGTTCTTCTGGGGTTAACACGTAGAATGGAAATAGGCATCTTCTATTTTATTGGTTATTTTTCTCATATTGGACTTTCTTTTGTTTGCTGCCTTATCCCTTGCACCTAGAACAGTGCCTTGTAAATACTCAATAAATATTTGTTAAAAGAATGGACACTGAAAAATTACTCCCCAGAGTGACTATACTAACTTACACCCTCACTAGTTTATATGAGCATTTCTATTTCCAACATTCTTGCCAACTCCTGGTTATGAAACTTATCAATGTCGGCCAACCTGGTGCATATCAAATGGTGTCATATTGCTTTAATTTGCATTCCTGTGATCATTAATGAGGTTTACAGCTTTTTAATAGATTTATTGGCCATTTGGATTTCTTCCTCTATGAATTATCTGTTCATATTCTTTGCCATTTCTGTTTTCTTAGAGCAGAAATCCTCTAAGAAAATTTGTGGAAATTTTTTGTTTGTAGAAATGCTCTATCTATCTTGAATAAAAACGCCTTTGATGGTTTTATGAGTTATACATATGGTCTCTTAGGCTATAATTTGTCTATTACCTTGTTTTAATTTGCCCTTTGATAAATAGTAGTTTTCAATTTTATATAGTCTTATTTTTTGTTTGCTAAGAATGATGGTTTTATTCCCTTTTTAGTTCTTATACCTTTTCTTTCTTTTTTAACGTCTCATTTCCCTAATTGTGAGAATTAGGATTGTCGACGTGCTTGTCATGTTCCAGATTTTAAAGAAAATCTTTCTTACATTTTATCGTTGAGTATGAGTATGAGTATGCGTGTGAGTGTGAGTGTGAGTACCAAATCCCTGCTGTGGGGTGTGGTAGGCATCATTTGTCAGGTGATTTTATACCATCCTTGCAATCCTAGGATAAACCTTGGTTATTATATATTATTTTTCATGTTTTACTGGGTTTATTTCTAGATATTATCTTTGGTTCTTTTCTTAGATTAATTGTTTTATTTCTTAATCATTTCTTCCCTGAGGGTTTGATGTTCTTTCTTTCAAATTTTAATTATTTTGAATATTCTCATTTCAGGATTTTTTGGTTTCGCTGGTCTTTTCCTAGGGAGGGACATCTCTTAATACATTTCACAGAGTCTCTTTATTTTGCTTTCTCATTGATTTCCATAGCCATCGAGTCACCAAACATTTATTAAGCAACTGCTGTATGCCAATAGAGAAGAGTTGGGCGGTGGGCAAAGAGGAATCTCTGGGCTCCGTGAACTCAGTGTTTGGTGAATACAGTTAGAGCTTGCTGTCTGCAAAGCCTTTGCACAGCAAAGCAATCAGGGGGAGTTGCCAGACACCCAGGTTTTGGAGTCAAATGAATTTGGGTGCAAATTCTGGCCCTTTCAATTATTAACTATGTCACTGTAAGCAAGTTAGTAAGTTACTTCATTTTTTAAAGCCCCAGTTAACCTCTTCTCTTAAAGCAGGATATAACAGGATCTACCTTATAGGCTACATTTGAATGTATGTGATATAAAATGTTTAGCACAGTATCTGGTACAGTGTGAAAGTCAACCAAAAATAGCTGTCATTATTCAGGTCCATTTTTCCATTTGATCCTCACAATTGCTTTATGAGATAGATTATTGTTACCATTTGACAGATGTTGTCATATGAGCATGTGGGAACGTTTAGTAAAATGTTGTAAAAATGTTGGGTTTTATTAATATGTGTAAAAAGCCTTTGATAAATGTAGAACACCATGCAAAGGGAAAGAAATGTCATTTTCTGGGATGGTTTAAAACAAAATTCTTGTCTGCATCTAGTGGTGTCATTACAGAAATTTGAAATCATGTCAAAGGCCTGAAGAAACAGCCTAGCACGTCTCATAAGGAGGGAGCAGAGAAAGGACTGCAAACATCATTTAACAATAATAGTTAGGTGTTATTGTTATGTTTTGAAAGTCCATGTAATGATGTAGTCAAATGTTTTATAACTATGTGCATATAGCCCTAACTTTATTTTAAAAGGTATGGTTTGTGTGCATACAACATATTGGAAGGAAACACTAAATGTTAATCATGATGATCTCTGACCTGTAAGATTATAATTTTAGCTTTTTTCTTTAAGCTTTTCCGTGCATTCCAAGTTTCTACCATGAGCCTGCTCTGGCAAGGAAAGGAGGGAGCCAGGGCCATCCAGTTATACCTGTGCGAGGACATCAATTCCCAGAAGACTCAGTGCCAGTAGGACCCCTACTTACAGGAGCTGGTATGGGGGCTTTAGAAACAGGATTTCTGGGTCTTCAAAGGCAGAAAAGGAGTGAAGACTTGTCTCTTTTCTTTCTGCAATCCAGCTTGATATCAGTACTCTTAATTGGCCTGAGGCAGTGGCTCACGCCTATAATCCCAACACTTTAGGAGGCCAAGGTGGGAAGGATCACTTGAGCCTGGGACATCGAGGCTACAGTGAGCTGTAATCAAGCCACTGCACTCTGGCCTGGGAAACAGAGTAAGACCCTGTCTCCAAAAAAAAAAAAAGAAAGAAAGAAAAAGAAAAAAGAGGTCTTAATTATATGGACTCTTGTCACCCTTTAATGATTGAATTCAACTGATTATTTCAGGAGATTCTCTTCTCACACTCCACCACTGTGAGTCTTCCTCTCTCCTTTCTCTCATCTAACATTTTCCAAGCAGGGAGATCTAACTGAGTTGGCCAAACCACCCTTGGTGTAGAGTATTTCTTTTTGGCAGGCATTAATAGCTCAGTTTCAGCCAGTCACTAAGAGACTGGGTTATGCAGTTTACTACCTAAGGCTGCTTTTCCCAGAAGCAGCCAGGAGAGGGTCAGCGTACCTGGAGACCTGTGGGGGCTGTGCTGCGTCCAGGCCTGGGCAGCTGGCATTCACCGAGGGAGGCTCTGTGCTCTGCACACGACACGCATGGTTTATTTCCCTGAGCTCTTCTCTCAGTTCATCCAAGTACCTGAGCCAGAACCCCTGGCGGTTACCATGAGTTCTCAATGAGCCCCCTTGAGCTCAGCTCCTAAGGATCTCTCAGTTTTGTCATTCTCCCCATCTTTACTGCTTTTGTCCCGTAGTCTTCTCACGTTTGGAGAGCTCTAAGAATCTCCTAACTTATTTTCTGCTCATCCACTCTTAATCTCAATCCATTTCATTCTCCACACAGCAGCCAGAGTGATCTTTTCAAAACTAAAATCTAATTGGATTAAGTACCTGCTAAAATCACTCCAGTGGCTTTTCATTTCCCCATAGGAGAAAGATAAAATTTAAAAAAAATTTTAAATGCCTGACAAGGCCTTGTCTGATCTAGACTAGACCAGCAGTTCTCTAAGTGGGGTCCTTGAACATTCAAGGTTCCCCAATATCTTGTCAGGATATCGATGGGGTCAAAACTTGTCATCATAATAATGCTAAGACATCCTTTGCCTTGTTCTTGTATTGACTTTTGCAGTGATGGTGTAAAAGCAGTGATGAGTCAAACTGCTGGGGGCTTATTACTACTTGAGACAGCGGCACCGAGGTGGACCAGTAGTCACTGTGTTCATCACTGCCACGTGCTTTGAAGTTTAAAACAAACAAAAAGCCAGATTCACTTAAGAAGTTCTTGACAAAACAGTAAAAAAAAATTTTCTGGCTGGGTACGGTGGCTCATGCCCGTAATCCCAGCACTTTGGGAGGCCAAGGCTGGCGGATCTCGAGGCCAGGAGTTCAAGACCAGCCTGGCCAATGTGGTGAAACCCTGTCTCTACTAAAAACATAAAAATTAGCCGGGGTTGGTGGCGCATGCCTGTAATCCCAGCTACTCAGGAGGCGGAGGCAGGAGAATGGCTTGAGCCTGGGAGGCGGAGGTTGCAGTGAGCTGACAGTCAAGCTCTGGTGATTGTTTGGGTTGTAAGCTGAATGAGCCCCTTTGGTCTTGAAGCAATCGAAATGTTATTTGTGGAAATAACAATTGGCAGAAAAACTATAGTTATTCAGGTTTGGACGTTTGCAGACACGTTCCTGAAACTGAAATAAGTAAGCCTTTTTCTTCTAGGAAAACAGCCAACAACTTTTGTGCCAGTGATAAAATTTGAAATTTTAAGCAAAAATTGGAATCTCTGAAAACTCATATCTGCCACCATGAGCTTGACAACTTCACAATATTTTAAAGACTTTTCTGTTGAGATCAGTTGGTGATATTAATGAATGTGATTTTCTGATGTATAATGAAATCCACAACATTCGGAAGAGGTATGTAAACCAGTATTTTCCAAGCGTCGCAGGTGTGAAGTTACACAGTTTGGCATGGGTAAGAGATCTAAAGCGCAAGATGGACCAACGGATTTAAATGTAACAGAGTATGAAAAGTTTATTGACATGGCTTCAGCTTCCATATTGCAACTAACCTTTAAGAAGGTGTTGCCTGACCAGATTTGATCATGCCTGATTTTCTTCATGTACTTCACCCAGCAACATTTCACAGCAGACCAAATGTAGAAGCCAACATGAAAATCCAGCTATCTCTTATTAAGCCAGACATTAACGAGATTTGCAAAAAATGTAAAGCAGTGTTATTTTTCACTTTTTTTGTTTGTTTTGGAAAAATGATAATTTCCCACAGAAATATGTTATTTGCATTAACATATGATTTATTATTATTGTTTTTAAATGAGTGAATATTTTTTAAGTTCTCTGCCTTCATTTCTATTTTGGAAATTGATAGTGAGAGTATAAAGGACTCCTGAGACCAAAACCTTTGAACACCACTGATCTCGACACTAGACAGAGATCCGGGTATCTAACTCATCTTACGTCACTCCCAGTATTCCCAGAACTCCCTCAAACTATCGCCTTTCCATTACTCCATCAGTTACTCCAGCTTGACTTCCTTGTGCTCCAAGGCCTTGGCATGTATAGTTTCTTCTGCTGAAAACCCGTTTGTTCCCCATTCTCCACTATGTAATTCACCTCTCCTCACTCTTACCGTCACATCCTGGGAGAGCTTTCTCTTTCCCTGCATCTGTGGTACCTGCTCATATTCTCTCCCTTCCATAGGCTCCATGTTAATATATTTCATTCATGTTCTCTACCTTCAGATTTAAATTCTCATTATGTCCATCCTTGATCATTCCCCCTTTGTACCTATTTTACAAGTTTCACCTCCTTCGCTGTCCGCTGTGTTATATTAATCACCACCTGCCTGATACAAGAGAGAGGAAAAACTAACGGACACTTTCAATGCTCAGGGAGCCAGTTGATCAATCTTTTCGTTGAGACGTCATACATTTTTAAGAGCATTCTCACATACCTCTTTACAGACTCGGATATAATTTACTCTGTGGTTTTTTTTCCTGCTCAGGAAGAAAAGCATCTGCATTTTGTTATTAATGAGGCCGATTTTCTTGTCTCTTGTAGTGGGAAATCTCTGAGATGTGTGCTTATTTTTTTGCATCTGCCAAACTTCCCGTTTTAATGGTACATCATCTTTTCTCTGAGCTCCATCCTCTTGAAGTCTAAACTCAGACCTCACCAAGCCTCAGGATCAATGGGAATTAGTCTTATTATTCGTTTTTCCTTTACAAAAAAAGTGGGTTATCTAGATCTATCAGCCTGCCATATGACTATGAAAGGTTTGACAAGATTTTCTTTTTGAACTGTTAAGAAAGCCTTTGTAATAGCACGAGCTCTCCATGTTGTCAGCTGAGGAGGTGGGGAATGGGGCTTCCACTGGCTGCTAATGATCCTGGACGAGCCTCTTTTCCTCCCTGGATCTAGTTTTTCCCATTTGTGAAGTGCATGGGCTGGATATTTGTGAAAGCTCATCCTACTCTCAAACTCTGTAATCCAAACACATCCTGAGAACCTGTTATGTATCCAAGCTGTGCCTGGTACCGAGGAGGGGTGCAGATGCAGGAGAAAACTCAGCCTGTGTCTGAAACGAAGAATATGGTATTCTCAGAAACAAAATGTTTAAATCTGCCAAAACCTCAGGCACAATGTAGAATAGTCATTATATATATACATATATGTATACACACACATATATACACACACATATAAAGTATATATGTATATATGTATGCACATATATAACATATATATTAAATATTATATATAATATATGTGTATATATATGTGTGTATATATATAATATATATATATATATATTATATATATACACTTCTAGCTCTTCTAGCTCTCAAATGTTGGGAGAGCCTTTGGGGAATGCAGTATTTCCCTTAAGTGAATTCTTTTCAAATGACAGGCATTTGTTTTATTAATCACCAACATTTAATTGTAGCCACTTAAAATCTGAAATCTTTTAAAATGCTTACACATATTTGTCTTCTTAGCAGCAGCTAATTAACATATATATATATATATATATATATAATATATATATATGTTTATCTATCTATCTATCATAAATGTCCAACTTAGGCCAGGCCCCTTGCTGCATCCTGGGGTGTAGCGGAGGCAGAGGAGAAGAGTGTGCAAAGGTCAACTCACAAGAACTCATAGGCTTGTAATGGAGGTAAATAGAATATGTAGCCCAAAGCTTGCTATGTAGGACATTGGATGCAGGTAAGGACAGAACAAGGTGGCCTGAGGCTAAGGGGCAGAAGTGGGTCAGGTTGGGAATGGTGACAAGATCTGATTGAAGAACTTGGGGAAGCCTTCCTGAAAGAGATGCTCTATTATTGAGTCTGAATTATGAGGTCCAACACTAATGCTGCAAGAATTCAGAGAGGAGAGAAATCAGTGTGCTGACATCATTGAGAAAGGCATGAAGGAGGAAGGGGAGAGAGGAGCCACAGTTGGCATCATTACTTCTCTGCTGAAAGTGCAGAGGGACCAGTGGCTTCCTCTGGAAAGCAGGTGGGCGATCTGGGGTGTCAGGAGGCTAGTCTGCTGGGATGGGGCCCTCCAAGAGCCCTCTAGTGTTCCACAAGTCCTGTTCCCAGCATGCACTGAGGTGTTTAAATAGTTCATGGGCATTTTAGTTCCATCTGAAATGAGGCTTGAATCTCTCTCTCCTTCCTTTCCTTTCCTTTCCTTTCCTTTCCTTTCCTTTCCTTTCCTTTCCTTTCCTTTC